>NC_137792.1:665609-710609 GCF_963383645.1 Muscardinus avellanarius
GAGGGTGAGAAGGAGGAGAGGAGGAGGACAAAGAGGAGGAGGAGGAGGAGAAGGAGGAGGAGGAAGAGGAGGAGGAGGAAGAGGAGGAGGAGGAGGACGACGAGGAGGAGATGGAGGAGGAGGAGAGGAAGAAGTAGTCGGCCGCCCCCAATTCCTCAGTTTATACAATTGTGGAAAATGTAAAGTTCTAAATGCCGTAGATACGACAGAGACAGATGCAGATTCGTCTCTATTTGTCGGTATGTCTTTAGAGAATTAGATTTTAAAGAAATCGTCTAGACAGACATGCAGACACGGATATGACTTGTGTGTACACTCAAATTAATTTTGATAGAGTTAGAGATATTAATATGTTCCAGATATCATACTGACATTTATTTTATATGCTTGGAGCCACAAAAATGTAGATAAATGACCATCATCTATGTTTAAAAAAACAATCAGACAGCCGGGCGCGGTGGCGCACGCTCGTCATCCCAGCGTTCAGGAGGCTGAGACTGGAGGATCACGGTTCGAAACCAGCCTCAGCTACTTAGCGAGGCCCTCTGCAACTCAGTGAGACCCTGTTTCAAAATAAAGAATAAAAAATAGGGCTGGGGGTGGAGCTCGGAGCTCGATGCCCCTGGGTTCCATCCCTTAATCTGCCAAAAAAAAAAAAAAAAGAAAAGAAAAGAAAAGAAAAGAAAAAATCAGAGAATCTAGGCATGGAGGTATGCGCCTGCCATTCTGGTTCTTAGAAGGAGGCTGAGACAGGAGGATTGCGTAGGTTGGAGGCCGGCCTCAGCAACGTAGTGAGACCCTGTTCAGAAACAAATAAACAAACAAACAAACAAACAAAAAGCCGGGCGTGGTGTTTCAAGCTTGTAATCCCCGCGCTTGGGAGGCTGAGACAGGAGGATGGCGCAGGTTCGAGGCCAGCCTCAGCTACTTAGTGAGGCTCTCAGCAACTCAGTGAGACCCTGTTTCCAAATAAAATATAAAATAGGTCTGGGAGTATAGCCCGGAGGTAGAAAAGACCCTGGGTTCCACCCCCAGGACCACCAAAAAAACAAACAACAACAACAACAACAATAATAATAATAATAATAATAATAATAATAATAACAATAATAAACAAGGGTTTGGGGTGTAGCTCAGAGGTAGAACACCCTTGGGTTCAATCAAACATAATTAAATAAATAAAAAAAATAAAATAACCACAGCACGCACACAATTCAATAAATAAAATAACCAGAGAATCCTTGGGTGGAATTATACAGATATTTTTTTGTGTGTAAGCTCGGGGTTAAGGCCAGAGATGATGGCTGCTTCTATTTTTTTCCCACTAGCCTCTAGGCCTCAAACTACTTCTTGATTCCTCCCGGCGGCCACGGAGAACCTTTCCCAGGCTGCTCGCAGGACTTATTCATGAGGTGGACGCGGTGTCCACACCCCAGAGGGCCCGGAGGACCGAGCATCCAGCACCCGCTGCCCGCGGGAGGGAGGAGCCGGGCACCCAGAGCATCCCGCATCCATCCGGAGGGCAGTTGTTCATATTTTACTTTTCTTACACATTTATTTATCTCATCTTGTGCATGAAAACGAAATTTTAAATTTCAGTTTAAAAAGGGGTAATAATACTATAATAATAATGATAATAATAATAATAGTAATAGTAATAATAATAATAATAATAAATAAAATAAAAAGACTAAAAATATAGGGCTGGGGGTGCAGCTCAGAGGTATGATGATAATAATAATAAATAGATAAAAATAAAAAGACCCTGACCTGGACAGAGATCCTGTCTCCTCCCCGGACCAGGAGGAAAAAGCCTCAGAATCCTGTGTTTTGGGCAGAGAAAAATAATAGGCGCGGCCTCGGAGGAGAAGCCGCCAGACACGGAAGGGGGGGTCTGCAAAGAGGATTTATTTGTATTTTCTGACAAAGGTCTGAGGCCGGAGCCAGAGTCAGCCCGGGACTGCGGAGGCCCAGGACGGAGGCTCAGGGGAAAAGCAGAGACCACAGAAATACGCTCGCTCCTTCAGTACGATGGTGATGAAACGTGATGATGATGATGAAATATAATAATGAAATATAATAATAATGAAATAATGATGAAATATCATAATGAAATATAATAATGATGATGAGATATTATGATGATGAAATATTATAATAATGAAATATTATTATAATGATGAAATATAATAATGAAATATAATAATGAAATATTATAATAATAACGAAATATTATAATGATGAAATATTATGATGAAATATTATAATGATGAAATATTATAATGATGAAATATTATAATAATGAAATATGTTAATAACGATGAAATATAATAATAACGAAATATTATAATAATGACAAAATATTATAATGATGAAATATTATAATGATGAAATATAATGAAATATAAAAATGAAATATAATAATAGTGATGAAATATGAGAATAATGATGAAATATAATGAAATATAAAAATGAAATATAATAATAGTGATGAAATATTATAATAATGATGAAATAATATAATGATGAAATGTTATAATGATGAAATATAATAATAATGAAATATTACTGTTTCATTATCTGAAATAATAAATTTATATAAGCATATGAATAATGAATATATAAAATTTATAGATTCATTATATTATATAATTGGTCTCGCTGAGTTGCCGAGGGCCTCGCTAAGTAGCCGAGGCTGGCTTTGAACCGCGTTCCTCCGGGCTCAGCCTCCCAAGGACTTGAAGAGTGACAGGGCAAACGGGAAGCCGATTGGTCGGCGACCAGGGGATGGGGCGGGGCAGAAGAGAAGCTTCGGAAGGACTGGGAACACTGTGCCGCCGGCGGGGCGGGCGGGCTGGTCATCCGGGCATTCCGGAGGCCGAGACCGGAGGACCGCGGTTCGCGGACAGCCTTGGCTACTGAGCGAGGCCCTCGGCCACTCAGTGAGACCCGGCTTCTAAATAAATAATAAAAAATAGAGCTGAGCGCGGGGCTCGGAAGTAGAATGCCCCTGGGTGCTATCCCCAGTATAAGAAAATAATAAAAAAAATAATAAATAATAAAATAACATAACAACAACAACAACAACAACAAACAACAACAACAACACAAAAAATAGGGCTGGGGTGTAGCTCAGAGGTAGAATGCCCCTGCGTTCCATCCCCAGTGCCCAAATAATAAATTAATAACTTAATAAACCGGGCGCGGTGGCGCACCCTTGTCATCCGGGCATTCGGGAGGCTGAGACCTGGAGGACCGCGGTTCGCGGCCAGCCTAGGCTACTTAGCGAGGCCCTCGGCCACTCAGTGAGACCCGGTTTCGAAATAAAGAATAAAAAAATAGGGCTGGGGGTGTAAGTTGGAGGTAGAATGACCCTGGGTTCCATTCTTAGTACCGTAAATAAATAAATAAATAAATAAATAAATAAATAAATAAATATAAGAATAAAGAATAAAAAATAGAGCAGGGGGTGCAGCCCGGAGGCTGAATGGCCCTGGGTTCCAGCCCCAGATCTGCAAAATAAAATAAAATAAAATAAAATAGAATAAAATAAAACACACCAGGCCCTGATCACTAATTTGCAAATGAAAAGCTAAATGTCAGGCTTCCTTCTTCCAGCTCTGGGGCCCTGAAGATACTTTTAATTACTTAAAAGATTTGTGCACAGGAAAACAGGCCGGGGTTTCTCCTTAGCCTGTGACAGGGCAAAGGAGAGATTAAACACACGTTTAATCCCTACGTTTAATAAAATAACAACAAATAATTATTTTATTAATAATTACGTGCGTGCTAATTAATAATTACGTACGTGTGCGTACACACACGTGCACACACCAGGAGATCCATTCTAGTTAAAGTCAAATTTATTTGCTCTTGGAGGTAATATTCTGATTGAGTTTTTATTAGTCTCCTCTTTCTGACTTTTTGGGTTTTATTTATTTATTTTTTTTTCTTTTTACTATCAAGAAGTGAAAAACGACATGACCCTGTTTCCAAATAAAATAAAAAATAGGGCTGGGATATAGCCCTGAGGTAGAAAAGCCCCTGAGTCCTACCCGTAGTACCACCAAAATAAATAAATAAATACATAAATAAATAAATATAAAAAATAAAAAAATAGGGCTGGGTTGTCGCTCGGAGGTAGAATGCCCCTGGGTTCTACCTACAGTACCACCAAAAAAAATAATAATAAATAAATTAATAATAATAAATAATAAATAAATAAATAAAAAATAGGACTGGGGTGTCGCTCAGAGGTAGAACGCCCTTGGGTTCTACCCGCAGTACCACCAAAATAATAAATAAATAAATTAAATAAATACATAAATAAAATTAAATTTAAAAAAATAGGGCTGGGGTGTCTCTCGGAGGTAAAATGCCCCTGGGTTCTACCTACAGTACCACCAAAAAAATTAATAAATAAATTAATAATAATAAATAATAAATAAATAAATAAAAAATAGGACTGGGGTGTCGCTCAGAGGTAGAACGCCCTTGGGTTCTACCCGCAGTACCACCAAAATAATAAATAAATAAATAAAATAAATTAAATTAAATTAAATTAAATTTAAAAAATAGGGCTGGGGTGTCGCTCAGAGGTAGAACGCCCCTGGGTTCCACCCCAGTAGCACAAAAAATAAAAAAATAAAAATAAAAAAACAGAAAGAAACCCAGGTAGCCATAGTTTCTGGTAAAATATCCCTCAAATCAGAATGCTTTAAAAAATAAAAACTGTACAGAAAAAAAAAAACTGTTAGGCACTAAACTATTTTCCAGTAAAACTCGGGCGGCCCTAAACACACGCACTGTTATTTGAATTTCACCGTTCATGTCTTGGCTCCTAAACGAGAAAAATCCACGACCGTTTTCTTAAAAATATCTATGTGAATTAAAAAAAAAATTATCTCATATGTTTGGCCATTTTGGGGACGGAAATAAGGAAAATGACCGCGGTTTTCATTCCCACGAACACGCAGGGGCTTAGTTGGCTAATGTGTTGGGAAAAAAAAAAATCTTCCAAGAAATAAATGTCTTCTCTCTGCTCGGCATCCATGTCCACGCCGCCCCTCCGAACCCCGGGCTTCCGCTCATGAAGGCAAAATAGTAATAATAATAATAATAATAATAATAATAATAATATAAATATATATATATAAACCAGAGACAGAGCTTGGAATGGGTGCTGGGATGGAGCCCGGGGATGCTCTATCTCTGAGCTTTACACCCCCAAGCCTTATTTTAAATTATTATTTATTTATTTATTTATTTATTTATTTATTTTTCTTTTTTCTTTTTTTTTGCAAGTCTAGGGATGGACCCAGGAGCATTCGACCTTGGAGCTACACCCCCAGCCCTATGTTTTATTTATTATTATTATTATTATTATTATTATTATTATTATTAGTGGGTTTGGGAATGGAACCCAGGGCATTTGACCTCGGAGCTACACCCCCAGCCCTATGTTTTATTCATTATTATTATTATTATTATTATTATTATTATTAATTATTAGTGGGTTTGGGAATGGAACCCAGGGGCATTCGACCTCGGAGCCACACCCCCCAGCCCTATTTTTTATTCTTTATTATTATTATTATTGTTGTTGTTATTATTATTATTATTATTTTGCAAAAATGAATATACACGTAGTAGTGCTGTATTATTATTTATTTTGCAAAAGTGAATATACAGGTAGTAGGGCTGTATTATTATTATTATTATTATTGTTATTATTATTATTATTAATTAGGTGTGTTGCTGAGATTGAACCCAGGGGCACTCTACCTCTGAGCTCCACCTCTAGCCCCCACTTTTTTATTTTTTTTGTTTTTTGAAACAGGGTCTCACTAAGTGGCTGAGGCTGGTCGCGAACCCGTGACTCTCCTGAGTACGATCACGTTATCAGTGCCGATCACAGTCTCTCTGATGATCCTGGTCTTTTCCTTAAAGGCTTCAAAATCTAACCCCTTTATCCACCCTTAACTAACTTTCTTTCTTTCTTTCTTTCTTTCTTTCTTTCTTTCTTTCTTTCTTTCTTCCTTCCTTCCTTCCTTCCTTTCTTTCTTTCTTTTTTGTAATACTGGGGAGGGAACCCAGGGGCTTTCTACCTCCGAGCTGCACCCCCAGCCCTATTTTTTAATCCCCTATTTTGAAGCCGGGTCTCACTGAGTTGCAGAGGGCCTCGCTAAGTGGCTGAGGCTGGGCTCGAACCGCGGTCGTCCGGTCTCGGCCTCCCGGATGCCCGGATGACGAGCGTGCGTCTCCCCGCCCAGCAACACCGTTTCTTTCTGGAAGGCCTGGCTGCCTCTCACACTTGAGAAGGGTCCGTCTGCGCAACAGGCCTGCCTGCTCCCTCCTCCCCCACCCCAAAAAGCAAAATAAGATGAAACATTAAAAAAAAAACAGAAATCGCAGAAAAAGAGGCAGAAAGTGAGTCTGGAACCTGGGGCTGGACAGAGGAACCGGGAGGTCAATGAGCCTTACACTGAGGACTTCCAGAGGTAAGTCTCACCAGCCAATCAGAGAGACCCTCTCCAGCCAATCAGAGCCAAGCCTCACCAACCAGAACTGAACCATACCAGAGTCGAGCCTCTCCAGCCAATCAGAGCCGAGTCTCACCCGTCAGAGCCAGACCTCATCAGCCAATCAGAGCCGAGCCTCACCAGTCAGAGTGGAGCCTTACCCATCAAACAGAGCCGAGCTCATCAACCAATCAGAGCCGGCCTTGCCAGCCAATCAGAGCAGGGTCTCACCAGTCAATCGGAACTGAATCTTACCAATTAGAGCCGAGCCTCATCAGCCAATCAGAGCCAGCCTCACCAGCCAATCAGAGCAGAGCCTTACCCCTCAAACAGAGCCGAGCCTAACCAGCCAATCAGAGCAGGGTCTCACCAGTCAATCAGAGCAAAGCCTCTCCAGTCAATCGGAAGGGAATCCTACCAATTAGAGCCGAGCCTCTTCAGCCAATCGGAGCCAAGTCTCACCAGTCAATCAGAGCGGAGCCTTACCCCTCAAACAGAGCTGAGCCTCACCAGCCAATCAGAGCCAGCCTTACCAGACAATCAGAGAAGGGTCTCACCAGTCAATCAGAACTTAATCTTACCAATTAGAGCCGAGCCTCATCAGCCAATCAGAGCCGGCCTCACCAGCCAATCAGAGCGGAGCCTTACCCCTCAAACAGAGCTGAGCCTCACCAGCCAATCAGAGCCAGCCTTACCAGACAATCAGAGAAGGGTCTCACCAGTCAATCAGAACTTAATCTTACCAATTAGAGCCGAGCCTCACCAGCCAATCAGAGCCGGCCTCACCAGCCAATCAGAGCGGAGCCTTACCCCTCAAACAGAGCCGGCCTCACCAGCCAATCAGAGCGGAGCCTTACCCCTCAAACAGAGCTGAGCCTCACCAGCCAATCAGAGCCGGCCTTACCAGACAATCAGAGAAGGGTCTCACCAGTCAATCAGAACTTAATCTTACCAATTAGAGCCGAGCCTCATCAGCCAATCAGAGCCGGCCTCACCAGCCAATCAGAGCGGAGCCTTACCCCTCAAACAGAGCTGAGCCTCACCAGCCAATCAGAGCCAGCCTTACCAGACAATCAGAGAAGGGTCTCACCAGTCAATCAGAACTTAATCTTACCAATTAGAGCCGAGCCTCATCAGCCAATCAGAGCCGGCCTCACCAGCCAATCAGAGCGGAGCCTTACGCCAGCCCCTGCCGACCGGCACGTGGTTCCCGGCGGCCTGGCCCCGCCCCGTCCGCGCAGATGGACCTCAGGGCGGGGCAGCGAGGCCGGCGGCGGGGCCAGCGGGACGGCGTCCTCTCCCCGCCGAGCCCGGGCCACGTGAGGCGGCTCGGCCTCCGGAGGGCAGTCGGTGAAACCTCGTCTGTCCGTCCGTCCATCCATCCATCCATCCACCCATCCATCCATCCATCCATCCATCCAAATATATATACATATGTATCCATCTGTCAATCCATCTATCCATCCACCCATTATCCATCCATCCATCTATGTATCAATGTATCCATCCATCTATGGATCAATCCATCTATCCATCCATCCATTATCCATTCATCCATCTATCCATCCACGTATCCATGCATGTATCCATCGATCTATCCATCGATCGATCCATCCATCCATCCATCTATCCATCTAGGTATCCATCTATCTATCGATTGATCCATCTATCCATCCATCCATTATCCATCCATCCATCTATCCATCTATCGATCCATCTATTGATAAATAAATCCATCCATCCATCCATCTATCCATCCAGCCAGCTAGCCATCCATTAACCATCTATCCATCTATCGATCCATGTTTCGATAGATCTATCCATCCATCCATTCATCTATCCGTCCGTCCATCCATCCATATATCTATCCATCTAACGATCCATCTAGCCATCCATCTATCCATTCATCCATCTGTCCATCCATCCATCGATCCATCTATCGATCCATCTATCCATCCATCCATCCACCCATCCATCCATGTATTTAATAGCGATATAATAAAGTCAATGAATCCCTATCTACTTAAGGTAATATAAAGCCAATAAAACTTTGTCTTAGTTATTATACTAACATAGTAGAGTCAGTAAGACCTCATGTTAATGTATGTACATAAAAACATTATAATTGATTACTGTTATGATAAACACAGTATTATAATACATATATGCACCATTTATTTATTTATTTATTTATTTATTTATTTATTTATGGCACCCTTTTGGTGGTTTCCTGGAAACCCTTCTACCTCCGGGCTACACTCCCAGACCTAAATATTATTTAATTGATTACTGTGATGATAAACACATGATTATAATACATATATATATACATTTCATACACATATACATGTCACTATTTGTACAACCTCAACATATATATATATAAAAACATTATTATAATTGATTACTGTTATGTTACGATAATTATAATACATATATATGTATTACATATATATACGTATATATACATTTTATACACATATGTCACTGTATTTGTACAACCTCAACATATATATAAAAGCATTATTATAATTGGTTACTGTTACGTTACGATAATTATTATAATACATATATATATACGATTTATACACACGATGCCATGTTTTTTGTAAAACCTCTTAATATATGTGTATAAAATATGCTACTAGAATATATCACTATGGTACAGTCCTACAAATCCAGTTTTTGTGATACTGGGGATGGGACCCGGGGGGCATTCTACCTCCGAGCTGCACCCCCTGCCCTATTTTTTATTCTTTATTTGGAAACCGGGTCTCACTGAGTTGCCGAGGGCCTCGCTAAGTGGCTGGGGCTGGCCTCGAACCCCGATCCTGCGGTCTCAGCCTCCCCGACGCTGGGATGACAGGCGTGCGCCGCCACTTTCCATTCCTGTCCTTATTTAGTGAGGCCTTTGATGGCTTTTTAATATAGTATTTATCTTTGATTCAGTAGAAATACGTACAGAGCCAGCCTTCCTCACTTTCTCTCAATCAGTAACCGACCAATCAGCCTGTCAGTGTAACCATCATCGCAGATACACCCAAGTGGCCTTTTTTCTTTTCTTTCCTTATTTACTATAAGATATGTTGTGAAACCAGGCCCGGTGGTGCGCACCGGCCACCCCAGCACTCGGGAGGCTGAGACAGGAGGGTCCCAGGTCACTGTAGGCCGGAGTCGTCCACTAAGCCTCCTGGTGGGACCCGCTTCCAAATTTAAAAAAATAAAATAAGCCGGGCGTGGTGGCGCACGCTCGTCATCCCAGCGTTGGGGAGGCTGAGACAGGAGGATGGCGGTTCGCGGACGGCCTCAGCTACTACTTAGCGAGGCCCTCTGCAGCTCAGTGAGACCCGGTTTCAAAATAAAGAATAAAAAATAGGGCTGGGGGTGGAGTTCGGAGGTCAAATGCCCCTGGGTTCCATCCCCAGACCTGCAAACAATAAAATAAAATAAAATAAAATAAAATAAAATAGGGGGTGTAGCTCAGAGGTAGAATGCCCCTCGGTTCCACCCCCAGACCTGCAAACAATAAAATAAAATAAAATAAATAAAATAAAATAAAATAGGGGGTGTAGCTCAGAGGTAGAATGCCCCTGGGTTCCACCCCCAGACCTGCAAACAATAAAATAAAATAAAATAAAATAAAATAGGGGGTGTAGCTCAGAGGTAGAATGCCCCTGGGTTCCACCCCCAGACCTGCAAACAATAAAATAAAATAAAATAAATAAAATAGGGGGTGTAGCTCAGAGGTAGAATGCCCCTGGGTTCCACCCCCAGACCTGCAAACAATAAAATAAAATAAAATAAATAAAATAGGGGGTGTAGCTCAGAGGTAGAATGCCCCTGGGTTCCACCCCCAGACCTGCAAACAATAAAATAAAATAAAATAAATAAAATAAAATAAAATAGGGGGTGTAGCTCAGAGGTAGAATGCCCCTGGGTTCCACCCCCAGACCTGCAAACAATAAAATAAAATAAAATAAAATAAAATAAAATAAATAAAATAAAATAAAATAAAATAGGGGGTGTAGCTCAGAGGTAGAATGCCCCTGGGTTCTACCCCCAGACCTGCAAACAATAAAATAAAATAAAATAAATAAAATAAAATAAAATAAAATAGGGGGTGTAGCTCAGAGGTAGAATGCCCCTGGGTTCCACCCCCAGACTTGCAAACAATAAAATAAAATAAAATAAAATAAATAAAATAAAATAAAATAGGGGGTGTAGCTCAGAGGTAGAATGCCCCTGGGTTCTACCCCCAGACCTGCAAACAATAAAATAAAATAAAATAAAATAAAATAAAAATAGGGGGTGTAGCTCGGAGGTAGAATGGCTCTGGGTTCTATCCCCAGACCTGCAAACAATAAAATAAAATAAAATAAAATAAAATAAAATAAAATAAAAATAGGGGGTGTAGCTCGGAGGTAGAATGGCTCTGGGTTCTATCCCCAGACCTGCAAACAATAAAATAAAATAAAATAAAATGAAATAAAATAAAATAAATAAAATAAAATAGGGGGTGTAGCTCGGAGGTCAAAAGGCAGAACATGGTTCCTGCACGGACACCGGGGGTCCTTTCGCCCAGGCTGAACCCAGAAGAGCCAGCTCTCCCCCTGACTATGTTAGAACCACCCAAGCCGAGTTGTTTTTATATTTTAACGTGGTTGGGAAATAATAAATCCAGTTGTAGGCCGGGCGTGGTGGGCACGCTCGCCATCCCCGCGCTTGGCAGGCGGAGACAGGAGGACGGCGCAGGTTCGAAGCCGGCCTCACCGGCTTAGGAGGCCCTGTTTCCAAATAAAATATAAAAATAGGTCTGGGGGTGTAGCCCGGAGGTAGAAGGGCTTCCAGGAACCCCAGCACCACCAAAAAGAAAAATAAATAAAATAAATAAAATAATAAAAAAATAAAATAAATACATGAACGCAGTTGTAGGAGCTGACCCTGGCCCACCGCACGGGAAGGTCCAGCCCGGGACGGCGGTGACAGCTCTCCCCTGCACGTTGATTTCTGGAGCCCCTCGTGGCGGGCGCAGACCCCGGGTGGGCCAGCTCCTCCAGAGAGGGACCTGGGTGCCCCCGGCCCCACACAGGCTGTGCGGCGTCCCCGTCCAGGGGAGAGGGACAGGGGCAAGCCACGCTCACAGAGGAGGCGAAGCCCCACCTGCCTGCCGGTCGTCTCCCTTCCAGAGCAAAAGTTAAATAAAATAAGTAAATTAACAAGTGCAAAGCCTCAAGCGCACCCAACTCCATGTGCGCCCACGTGGACGGTGCCAAGGGCCTCGCTCACTCCACCCGACGGGGCGGCACTCAGGGGGCTGAGACCTTTTCTAATATCCAATCATTTTTCTAATACCCAATACCTTTTCTAATACCCAATACCTTTTCTAATATCCAATACCTTTTCTAATACCCAATACCTTTTCTAATACCCAATAATTTTTCTAACATCCAATACCTTTTCTAATACCCAATACCTTTTCTAATACCCAATAATTTTTCTAACATCCAATACCTTTTCTAATACCCAATACCTTTTCTAATATCCAATAATTTTTCTAATATTCAATACCTTTTCTAATACCCAATACCCTTTCTAATATCCAATAATTTTTCTAATACCCAATACCTTTTCTAATACCCAATAATTTTTCTAACATCCAATACCTTTTCTAATACCCAATACCTTTTCTAATACCCAATACCTTTTCTAATATCCAATAATTTTTCTAATATTCAATACCTTTTCTAATACCCAATACCCTTTCTAATATCCAATAATTTTTCTAATACCCAATACCTTTTCTAATACCCAATACCTTTTCTAATACCCAATACCCTTTCTAATATCCAATAATTTTTCTAATACCCAATACCTTTTCTAATACACAATACCTTTTCTAATACCCAATACCTTTTCTAATACCCAATACCTTTTCTAATATCCAATAATTTTTCTAATACCCAATACCTTTTCTAATACCCAATACCTTTTCTAATATCCAATATCTTTTCTACTATCAAATACCTTTTCTCCACCTAGGGTTTGGGGTAGAAACGAGCAGGCCCTGCTTGTACATTCATCCCGTAAATTCAGCATTATTCTGGTTAAAAAAAAAAAATACAAAGGAAATCAACACTCTCTTAACAGCCACGAAAGCGAGATCAAAGCCCCTGGAAAATCGTACCGGACACAGCCAGTGTGAAGGAGAGGAAGTCATCTCAAGATCCCCGCTTGAAATCATTCTGACTTATAAAAAAAACCCACAACAGCAGCCTTCTAATCCAGTGAGTTAAAAGTGGATGCTTGTTAATGCTGGTCCTGGTTATACTCTTAAAGGCCCAAGATAGTGCTTTAAATTTGTACATATATACGCATAGGTATATATAAATATATATATAAGTATATATGTACATATATATGCATAAGTATATATAAGTGTATATAAATATATATAAATATATACGCATTAGTATATGTAAGTGTATATAAATATATATAAATATATACGCATAAGTATATATAAGTGTATATAAATATATATAAATATATACGCATTAGTATATGTAAGTGTATATAAATATATATAAATATATATGCATAAGTATATATACGTGTAGATAAATATATAAAAAAATATATGCATTAGTATATGTAAGTGTATATAAATATATATAAATACAGATGCATAAGTATATATAAATATATAAATGCATATAAATATATAAAAATATATATAAGTACATATAAATATAAGTATATATAAATATAGATGCATAAGTATATATAAATATATAAGTATATAAATATATGCATAAATATAAATAAATATCTATGCATAAGTATATATAAATATAAGTATATATAAATATAAGTATATATGAATATATAAGTATATAAATAAATATATGCATAAATATAAATAAATATCTATGCATAAGTATATATAAATATAAGTATATATAAATATAAGTATATATAAATATAAGTATATATAAATATAAGTATATATGAATATATAAGTATATAAATAAATATATGCATAAATATAAATATCTATGCATAAGTATATATAAATATAAGTATATATAAATATAAGTATATATAGGTATATATATGCATAAGAGTAAATAAATATATATGCATAGGTATAGATAATTATAATACATGCCTGACACAGGTATATATATATATATATATATAGTCTTCCTTTTCCTGAGGTCTATAGATGTACGAGTGTATTTAAAACATCTACGTGCATGATACGGGCATACGGTCTTGCTTTTCCTTGGGTAACACAACCCTGAATTTCTCCTCTGAGAAAACGCACGTCCGTGGGAGAAACTTCAGTGGAGCTCCTGCCTTGAAGAGCATTAAGGGAAAAAAAAATATATATATATATATACATATATTTCTGGTCTTAATTGGGGCTCGGAGCGGCGGCTGCAGCCCGGCACTCGGCCCCCCACACAGGCTCACCTTCGTTTAGAGAATCCCCCCAGCCAGATGGAGGCATGCAATCGGTGTTTATTCCCCCGTATCTTCCTCTACCAAAAAGAACATTTGAAAATGCAGATTATTTTTTTCTCTTTTTGCTACCCGCGCCCTGGGAGAGCTCCCGGCCTCAGGTGCAGCCGCAGGAGGCCTGCGTCCGTCCTGGTCCCCTACATGCCCACACGCCTGCCCACACCGGCTCCCTCTCCCTCTAAACTTTTTCTTTTTCTTCCCTCTTTACGAATCCCCCCCCAAAATCACCATGGGGGCGGGGTGCACCGAGCCCCAGGCCACAGGGGGTGGGGGGCCTGGGATTTCTAAGCTGCTGCTGCTGCTGGAGTCAGGGGCCCCCTGGGCTTCACCATACCCAGGAGCCCCGGGCACATCAGACCCCTGTCCCCGCCAACGGCCAAAGGCCAAAATAATAAAATAAATCAAATACAAATTTAAAAAAAAAATAAATTAAAAAAAAATCAAAAGAGTGCACATCACCACCTTGTGGCTTTGGCTTGCAAAAACAGCACCTGCTTAGTTCACGACCCCCCTCCCCCAAGCTGAGGCGCACCTCGCCCCCTCCCCCTGCACACACTCACACACACACGCCCCAAATGTCTTAAGTTGGGTCCAAATGACAGATTGGGGACTCTTGTCTCCCCGCAAAAAAAAAAAAAAAATTAAAAAATTAAAAAATAAATAAACTCGTTTTTTTTTTTTTAATGTGTGCAACCACACGGGAGGTGGCAGGGGGAGGTCGCCCTGCAGCCGCCCCCCCCCCCCCCCCCGCCACCCCGGACGGAGACACAGAAAGCCAGCCCCCACCGAGGCTCCCGAAATAAATTTAAATAAATAAATAAATAAATAAAACCCGGAGGCCCACACCTGCCCCGGGGGGGGGGGCGATCCCAGAAAGAAGTCAGAGAAAAGGAAACCCGCAGCCCTCTCCCACCCCCCCACCCCAGAAAAAAAAATAAAAATTAATGATCATTCTATTTCTGGGGGTATGGAAGTCAAGGGGCGCACAGGCGCTGGCTGGTAGAGGACACGTCCTCTGCGGGCCCCTCTCTGGCCCCCCAGCACCCGCCTGGGCTCCCAGGGTGGCCGGGCCAGGCCTGGGGGGCCCCCCCCCCCGGGCTGTGCCCCCTCCCCAGGCCGCCCCCCGCCGCTGGGGAAGAAAGGGCGCTGTGTGCAGATGCTGCTGGCAGGGCCCGGCTGCCCATCTGGGGCCGGCGGCTGCCAGACCTGGGTGCTGGGGGCCGGGCCAGGGGACCCCCACCCCGGGGCCCCAGCCTACCTACCGCGGGTGCAGGGGCGGCCCTGGGGTGGGCCGGGAGAAGCGGCCGGGGAAGGGGGGACGGACGGTGTCCCCGGGACAGAGGGACAGAGACGGGCTCTGGGAGGACGCAGCCTGCAGCTGGGGCCTCGGCCTCCCTCCCCTCCGCCTCCATCAGCTGCAGGCTCCCACCTCCCTCCTTCCCGCCAGCCACGCCGCAGGTCAGGCCCGGGGAGTGCAGACGGATGGAGGGATGGAGGGAGGGAGGGACGGAGGGATGGAGGGAGGGAGGGATGGAGGGAGGGAGGGAGGGAGGGATGGAGGGAGGGAGGGAGGGATGGAGGGAGGGAGGGAGGGAGGGATGGAGGGAGGGAGGGAGGGAGGGATGGAGGGATGGAGGGATGGAGGGATGGAGGGAGGGATGGAGGGATGGAGGGAGGGAGGGATGGAGGGAGGGAGGGATGGAGGGAGGGACCCCACACCGTCCCAGGCCGGGCACATGGCGGGTCCCTGTAGCCATCAGCTGAAGCAGCCCGGCTGGGCGGGAATGGGGGACGGGGAGGGGACCCCCCAGATGGGCCCTGGAATCCGGGACAGGATGGGGAAGGAAGGGGGCACCACGCCGGCTGTGGACGGAGTTAGTTATGGACGTTATATCTGTTTAATGTGTTTATTTCCGAGGCTCCCGGGGTGGGGGGTGGTCTGTGTCTAGAAACCCACTCCCGGGATCCCCACCCCCCACCTCGGAGGGGGTCACTGGCTCTAAATCGGCACTAGGAAGAAAGGAAGGACACCCCCTTCCCGGCCAGTGTCCCCCGAGCCCTAGGCCGGGGCGCCCCCCCCCCCCAAAAAAAAGCTAGGAACTTTTCTGGGTTTGCAGAAAATCTCAGGGAGGGTGGGTGAGGAGCCGCCTGTCCCCTGGACGGGGTCCAGGTCAGGGTGAAAGGCCCCCGGAGCAGCAGACACCAATGACCCCCCACCCCCGGGGCCCGGCAACCTCCAGCTCCCACCCTCACGGGGAGAAAGGCGCCCCCCGCCCGCCCGCCCGCCGGCCTTTCACTAAAGCAGCGCCCAACTAAGGTCACTGGGGCCGTGCCAAGGGGCTCTGCCAGCTCCCCAGCAGAGCCCAGCCGGGTCCTGGCCAGATCACGTGCGATTTTTAATTTTCTTTTTCCTTTTTTTTTTTTCCCCCCATGCAACACACAAGCCTTCCTTGGTATGGAGTCCGGGGGAGGAAGGGAGAAAAAAAATAATAATAAATAATAATAATCGCCGAATGCAAAGCCCCAGCCCAGCCTGCCTTCTCTGGTGCTCGGAGTTTAGTCCTCCTCCTCCTCCTCCCACCCACCCCGCTAAGCACCCCGGCTGGGGCCGGGGGAGCCACGATTTTATTAAAGAAAATGCTGAGAAAAGAGGGAGCCAGGTTTGCTCCCAGTTTGCAGAGGACCCGCTTTCTGGGCAGTCCTGGTTTTGCAGAGAGAACCGGGGGTGCTTTGGCGCCCGTCTCCGTCCCCTCGCTCTCTCTCCTGCAGATATCCATATATATTTATAATATATATATATTTTTTTCTATATTTATGGCTCTTTTTCCTCCTCTCTGGACCACACACTCTCTGGTATTTTCCTGTGACAAGCGGCGGCCGAGGCTACTTTGTAAACACAGCACACGACAGTCCCAGAGTTGCTCCCCTTGACTGCAGCAAAAAGCTCCCCGGCCCACAGCGGGTTCCCCCAAATTCTTTTTTTTTTCCCCCCAAGAATAAGAAAAAGAAAAAAAAAGAAAAAGAAAAGAAAAAAACCCCACGGGCGGGCTGTGCTGGAGCTGCGTCCAGCTCCTGTCTGTACGTCCACGACCTCGGGGATGGAGAGGCAGATGGACCCGGGTCCTGGCCAGGTTTTCAGAACCCAGGGGGGGGAAAAAAATTAAATCAAATGGAATAAATAAACGACAGGGACGTGTCGGGTCCGGGACGACGCGGCCAGGTCCGCAGTCAGACTCTCTCCCCGGGTCTAGCCTAAGGAGGCAGCTCGCAGGTCCAGGTGTGATAAATGGCTTTTTTTTTTTTTTTTAATGGTAAGGCCGAGCCAGAGATTAAAAAATTAATAAATAAATAAATAAAAAGAGGAAATCGCACCTACCTTTGCCGGGGTGGGGAAGAGCCGCATCCGCAGTCGGGGCTGGCTTCTGCTCGGCTGGTGCTTGATTTTCCGTATCCGGAGGGATTGGGTTTTGCTGGAGGAGGGATGGAGGGATGGAGGGAGGGATGGAGGGAGGGATGGAGGGAGGGATGCAGGAGGAGGGTGGCGGGTTCGCAGCCCGGGGACCCGGCGGGACCGTGGCCGGCCGGGAGGCTCTGCGCTGCTGCTGCTGCTGCTGGGGAGGCGAGCAGCCGGTCTGCAAGGAAAGCAGGGAAAGAGGGAGAGAGGGAGGGAGGGAGGGAGGGAGGGAGGGATGAGGAGAGGGGGCCACGGCTCCGCGCCTGCGATTGGACCAAACTGAAGGGGAATTGCAAAGATGCGGCCAATCCCGGCCCGCGGGGCAGCAGCAGCCTTGGCCTCCCTCCCTCCCTCCCTCAGGGCCAGGCCAAGGCCCGGGGGCCACCCCGAGGAGGACCAGCAGGCCCGGGGGGGGGGGGGGGGGCCGAGGGACACGGCGGGGACGGGGCTGCGGAGACTCAGAGAGACAGACGGACAGAGACAGACAGAGACAGACACAGGGAGAGAGAGACAGAGAGACAGACAGAGACAGACAGAGACACAGAGAGACAGAGACAGACAGACAGAGACAGACAGAGAGACAGACAGAGACAGACACAGAGATGGACAGAGAGACACACACAGAGACAGACGGACAGAGACAGACAGAGACAGACAGAGAGACAGACAGAGACAGACAGAGACAGACAGAGACAGAGAGACAGACAGAGACAGACAGAGACACAGAGACAGAGAGACAGAGACAGAGACAGACACAGAGATGGACAGAGAGACACACACAGAGACAGACGGACAGAGACAGACAGACACAGACACAGAGACAGACACAGAGAGAGACGGACAGAGACAGACGGACAGAGACAGACAGAGACAGACAGAGACAGACACAGACACAGAGATGGACAGAGAGACACACACAGAGACAGACGGACAGAGACAGACAGAGACAGACACAGAGACAGACACAGAGAGAGACGGACAGAGACAGACAGACAGAGACAGAGTCAGAGAGACAGACAGAGACAGACACAGACACAGAGATGGACAGAGAGACACACACAGAGACAGACGGACAGAGACAGACAGAGACACAGAGACAGAGAGACAGAGACAGAGACAGACACAGAGATGGACAGAGAGACACACACAGAGACAGACAGACAGAGACAGACAGAGACACAGAGACAGAGAGACAGAGACAGACACAGACACAGAGATGGACAGAGAGACACACACAGAGACAGACAGAGACAGAGACAGACACAGAGAGGCGGAGGGAGGCCGAGAGGCGTGCGGCAGGCCGTGCTGGCCGAGAGGCACCGTCACTGTCTGAGGCCATTTCCCCGGGGTTTGACCCCGCCTGGCGGCCGGTCCCCTCCGGCCGGGCCGCTCCCAGGACGCGTGGCCGCGGCCAGGGCCCGAGGTCGGGGCCAGCAGGAGAAGAATTAAAAACCAAACGCAGGCTGCGGCTGGTCGAGGACACGGCCCCCGTGAGGCCCGGGGACGGCCAGCGGGACGGCGAGGAGGCTTAGCCATTTCTTTATCTGTGGACGACCACGACGACCACTACATCATCATCATCATTATTATTATTATTATTATTATTATTATCATTATAATTCTGGGAATGAACCCATCACCACCACCACTACTATTATTATTATTATTATCATTGTTATGCTGGTAATGAACCCACTTCGACTACTATTACTATTATTTATAATTCTGGGAATGAACCCACCACCACTACTACTACTACCATTATTATTATTTATTATATTATTATATTATATTATGTATTATATATTATATATTACATATATTATATATTATATTCCTGGAAACCCTTCTACCTCCGGGCTACACTCCCAGACCTATTTTATATTTTATTTTATTTTATTTTATTTTATTTATTATTATTTATTTTATTTATTTATTTGGTGGTACTGGGGTTCCTGGAAGCCCTTCTGCCTCCGGGCTACACTCCCAGACCTATTTTATATTTTATTTTATCTTATTTATTATTATTTATTTTATTTATTTATTTATTTATTTGGTGGTACTGGGGTTCCTGGAAGCCCTTCTGCCTCCAGGCTACACTCCCAGACCTATTTTATACTTTATTTGGAAACAGGGTCTCACTAAGTTGCCGAGAGCCTCACTAAGTAGCCGAGGCCGGCCTCGAACCCGTGCGATCCTCCTGTCTCAGCCTCCCCAGCGCGGGGATGACGAGCGTGCCCCGCCGTGCCCGGCAGTGTGGTGGGTTTTGCGTGCCGTGCTGAAAAGGTGGAACTTTACCGGGCATGTGAAGAGCTAATAACATATTTTCAGTGGGTGGTAGAGGAGGAAAAACCGGATCTTTATTTTAGGACACTCTGGCGGCGACGTGGAGGGGGAACTGGAGCGGGTCAGGTCTAAAAGCAAAGAAAGTACTTCTGAGACTGTGGAGGGGGGAGCGCCACAGGGTATTTCTCCACGGGGAAAGGAGGAGGAGGACTTGGGGAGGCCGAGTATGGAATAAAACGCACCAATAAAAAAATTTAAAAAAGAAAAGGAAGGGAAAAGGAAGAGAAATCAGTACGGGGGGGTGGTGGTTGTCTCTAAGTACTTTAGAGAAGCCAACCAGAGGGGTCCTTGGGGAGGAGAGTGGGGGTTCCTGGGCAAAACCCGAGAGTGTGATGATTGTTTGGGTCTCACCCCGTTGCTGAGGCTGAACGTGAACCTTTTTTCTTTATAAGCTGATTGTCTCTGGTGTTTGTCATAGTCACAGAAAGTGGAACCTTTTCTCTCTCTAAGCTGATGGTCATAGACACTGATGTTTGTCATAGTCACAGAAAGCAGAACCTTTCTTATCTATAAGCTGATGGTCATAGTCAGCGATGTTGGTCATAGTCACAGAGCGGAAACTTTTTATAAGCTGATGGTCATAGTCTCGGAAAGCAGAACCTTTTCTCTCTCTAAGCAGATGGTCATAGTCACAGATGTTTGTCATAGTCTCAGAAAGCAGAACCTTTTCTCTCTCTAAGCTGATGGTCATAGTCACAGATGTTTGTCATAGTTACATAGTGGAACCTTTTTATAAGCTGATGGTCATAGTCACAGAAAGCAGAACCTTTTCTCTTTATAAGCTGATGGTCATAGTCAGCGATGTTTGTCATAGTCATAGAAAGTGGAACCTTTTTTCTCTATAAGCTGATGATCATAGTCACAGATGTTTGTCATAGTCACAGAGCGGAACCTTTTTATAAGCTGATGGTCATAGTCACGGAAAGCAGAACCTTTTCTCTTTATAAGCTGATGGTCATAGACACCAATCTTTGTCATAGTCACAGAGCAGAACCTTTTCTCTCTCTAAGCTGATGGTCATAGTCACCGATGTTTGTCATAGTCACAGAGTGGAACCTTTTTATAAGCTGATGGTCATAGTCACAGAAAGCAGAACCTTTCTCTCTCTAAGCAGATGGTCATAGTCACAGATGTTTGTCATAGTCTCAGAAAGTGGAACCTTTTCTCTTTATAAGCTGATGGTCATAGTCAGCGATGTTTGTCATAGTCATAGAAAGCGGAACCTTTTTTCTCTATAAGCTGATGGTCATAGTCACCGATGTTTGTCATAGTTACAGAGTAGAACCTTTTTATAAGCTGATGGTCATAGTCACAGAAAGCAGAACCTTTTCTCTTTATTAGCTGATGGTTATAGTCACAGATGTTTATCATAGTCACAGAAAGCAGAACCTTTCTCTCTCTAAGCAGATGGTCATAGTCACAGATGTTTGTCATAGTCTCAGAAAGTGGAACCTTTTCTCTTTATAAGCTGATGGTCATAGTCAGCGATGTTTGTCATAGTCATAGAAAGCGGAACCTTTTTTCTCTATAAGCTGATGGTCATAGTCACCGATGTTTGTCATAGTTACAGAGTAGAACCTTTTTATAAGCTGATGGTCATAGTCACAGAAAGCAGAACCTTTTCTCTTTATTAGCTGATGGTTATAGTCACAGATGTTTATCATAGTCACAGAAAGCGGAACCTTTTCTCTCTCTAAGCAGATGGTCATAGTCACAGATGTTTGTCATAGTCTCAGAAAGCAGAACCTTTTCTCTTTATAAGCTGATGGTCATAGTCAGCGATGTTTGTCATAGTCATAGAAAGTGGAACCTTTTTTCTCTATAAGCTGATGGTCATAGTCACCGATGTTTGTCATAGTTACAGAGTAGAACCTTTTTATAAGCTGATGGTCATAGTCACAGAAAGCAGAACCTTTTCTCTTTATAAGCTGATGGTCATAGACACCAATCTTTGTCATAGTCACAGAGCAGAACCTTTTCTTTCTATAAGCTGATGGTCATAGTCACCGATGTCTGTCACAGTCACAGAGCGGGACCTTTTTATAAGCTGATGGTCATAGTCACAGAAAGCGGAACCTTTTCTCTCTCTAAGCTGATGGTCATAGACACTGATGTTTGTCATAGTCTCAGAAAGTGGAACCTTTTCTCTCTATAAGCCAAATGGTCATAGTCAGCGATGTTTGTCATAGTCACAGAGCGGAAACTTTTTATAAGCTGATGGTCATAGTCTCAGAAAGCAGAACCTTTTCTCTCTCTAAGCAGATGGTCATAGTCACAGATGTTTGTCATAGTCTCAGAAAGCAGAACCTTTTCTCTCTCTAAGCTGATGGTCATAGTCACAGATGTTTGTCATAGTTACATAGTGGAACCTTTTTATAAGCTGATGGTCATAGTCACAGAAAGCAGAACCTTTTCTCTTTATAAGCTGATGGTCATAGTCAGCGATGTTTGTCATAGTCATAGAAAGTGGAACCTTTTTTCTCTATAAGCTGATGGTCATAGTCACAGATGTTTGTCATAGTCACAGAGCAGAACCTTTTTATAAGCTGATGGTCATAGTCATGGAAAGCAGAACCTTTTCTCTTTATAAGCTGATGGTCATAGACACCAATCTTTGTCATAGTCACAGAGCAGAACCTTTTCTCTCTCTAAGCTGATGGTCATAGTCACCGATGTTTGTCATAGTCACAGAGTGGAACCTTTTTATAAGCTGATGGTCATAGTCACAGAAAGCAGAACCTTTCTCTCTCTAAGCAGATGGTCATAGTCACAGATGTTTGTCATAGTCTCAGAAAGTGGAACCTTTTCTCTTTATAAGCTGATGGTCATAGTCAGCGATGTTTGTCATAGTCATAGAAAGCGGAACCTTTTTTCTCTATAAGCTGATGGTCATAGTCACCGATGTTTGTCATAGTTACAGAGCAGAACCTTTTTATAAGCTGATGGTCATAGTCACAGAAAGCAGAACCTTTTCTCTTTATTAGCTGATGGTTATAGTCACAGATGTTTATCATAGTCACAGAAAGTGGAACCTTTTCTCTCTCTAAGCAGATGGTCATAGTCACAGATGTTTGTCATAGTCATAGAAAGCGGAACCTTTTTTCTCTATAAGCTGATGGTCATAGTCAGCGATGTTTGTCATAGTTACAGAGTAGAACCTTTTTATAAGCTGATGGTCATAGTCACAGAAAGCAGAACCTTTTCTCTCTCTAAGCTGATGGTCATAGTCAGCGATGTTTGTCATAGTCACAGAGCGGAAACTTTTTATAAGCTGATGGTCATAGTCACGGAAAGCAGAACCTTTTCTCTCTATAAGCCGATGGTCATAGACACCAATCTTTGTCATAGTCACAGAGCAGAACCTTTTCTCTCTATAAGCAGATGGTCATAGTCACAGATGTTTGTCATAGTTACAGAGTAGAACCTTTTTATAAGCTGATGGTCATAGTCACAGAAAGCAGAACCTTTTCTCTTTATAAGCCGATGGTCATAGTCACTGATGTTTGTCATAGTCACAGAGCAGAACCTTTTCTCTCTATAAGCCAATGGTCATAGTCACCGATGTCTGTCATAGTCACAGAGCGGAACCTTTTTATAAGCTGATGGTCATAGTCACAGAAAGTAGAACCTTTTCTCTCTCTAAGCTGATGGCCATAGTCCGATGTTTGTCATAGTCACAGAAAGCGGAACCTTTCTTATCTATAAGCTGATGTTCATAGTCACAGATGTTTGTCATAGTCACAGAAAGCTGACCAAAACACTGGCAAAGCCAGAGACAGTGCTGGGAAATACTCATTCTCGTGGTCTCGAAGAATGCACCGGTTAAAGTGAGACAAACGGGAAGAAGAAAATGGCGTTTACCAGTTCAACAGTCATATCTACACTGGTTAATTATCAGACATTGCTAGGGTTGCGTGTACACATTTGTGTACACATATATACGTAGGTATCGTACGAGGGATGTTTAAAATCAAAGAGATCGATGAGGCTTCTCGATGATTAGAAGTCTAATTCCACATATGGCATACGGCCCCTCGGAAGTAGTCGAGCAGGCTTCCTTCTGGGATGACACGAATATCTTTCATAGGTGCGTAAGTTTCACGGGGAATTGGAAGGTAGAGGTTAAAAGTTATTCTTACGTGAATAAAACCAAGAAAAGGGAATTAGATGCGGAAGCCAGGGACGATTACACACACCTGTCATCCCAGGATTGGGGAGGCTGAGACACGGGGAGTGCAAGTCTGAGGTCAGCCTCAGCTACTTAGCAAAGAGCCCCTCAGCCACTTAGTGAGACCTTGTCTCAAAAAAAATAATAATAATAATAATATTGGGGCTAGGAGTGTAACTCAGAGGTAGAATGCCACTGAGTTCAATCCCCAGCACTACAAAAATATATATATTTATAATATAAATTTACAATTTATAAACACATTATGTGATTATATATTATGTTATTAATTTATAATTTATAAATTATGTGATATATAATAATTTAGTATAATTATTATATACATATAATTATATATAATTACATATAATTTATAATTTATAAATTTATAATTTATAAATTATATGTGATATATAATAATTTAATATAATATAATTATTATATACATATAATTATATATAATTACATATAATTACATATAATTTATAATTTATATGTGATATATAATTTAATATAATATAATATAATAATTATTATATACATATAATTATATATAATTACATATAATTACATATCTTTATATAATATAAGTTAATACAATTATTAATACAATAACTTACTTGTAATTAAGATTATGATTTATAATTTGTAAATTTATAATTTATAGATTTTATACATTTATTATTACATATATACAATTTAATAATTATTACATATATACAATATATAAAAACATATATATATATTTATCATCAAGTATTAAAAAATGAGGTAGTTGGTTGATTACTGTTTCTATCAAGTATTCTATAAACATGAGTCTGGCGATTGGTTTTATTTCAAAATCTCTGGAGAATATCACAGCTGACTAAAATATGACAAGGTCTCTGCCCTCAGGTGTCGGGTCATAAGATCCCATAAGATCCATAGCAGCAGATCTCTTTCTGCCGTGGATCTTATGAGAACAGTTGTCCCATTTTATGTATATATATATATATATATATATATATATATATATATATATATATTTTTTTTTTTTTTTAGTTTATTTCTGATTTTCTTTTTTTGCTTCTATTAAACATTGTAGACTCAGTCTTGGGAAATATCTCTGCATTACTGCGGATGATCAACGTGCTGGGGACAGGAGGGGACATACTTAACCTGAGACACGAAGAGTAAGTTCATAAGGGGCGAGACAAGAAATAACTACATCTACTCAATATTATTTTTGTGTGTGTGTGTGGTACTGAGGACTGAATCCAGGGGCGTTCTGAGCTATGCCTCCGGTTCTATTTTTACATTTTATAAATATATGTTATATTTATAAAATATAAAATATATTATATATAAAATATATATAAAATATAAAATATATTATATATAAAATATAAAATATATAATATATAATATATATAATATGTATAATATATATAATATGTATAATATGTATAAAATAATATAATATATAAATATATATAAAATATAAAATATATTTTATATTATATATATTTATATTTTTAACATATATTATGTTAAAATATATGGATAAAATATATGTTAATATGTTACAATAATGACAGGGTCTCACTAAGTGGTTGAGCATCTCACTAAATTTCCCAGCTGGCCTCCAAACTGCAATCCTCCTATCCCAGCCTCCCAAGTCCTAAAATAACAGGCATCTATCGCCAGCCCTCACTCTATTTCATATTTTCTATTTACCTTCCAGTCTCTTAATATGTCACATACGGTCGACCTAACTCATATAACTAGAGTGTATGACGTGCTGTATTTATTAAAAATATTCAAATATTTTCTTTGTCCAGTCGGGTTGACTTCTGAGATTAAAATGTACGATGATAACAGCGCCTGACTGAGAACGGACTTGAGAGCAGAGAGATATTTGCTCTCTTAAGGCTGAGCAAACTCCATTCTAGCTTATTTTATACTCGAAGTGGCTAAATAAACCTTTATATTTCTTTTCAGTGGCCCAAAGTCAAACTCGACGCCTTCAAAGGTTGAATTATCATTACATTTAAATCAATGTCAGTCACCTCAGTGAGTTTCTTTTTGCAAATTTCTTTTTAATGTATGTACCTTTCTTGTGTGCAGACAGAGTTGGGGAAGTTCGGCCGGTGGAGACGTGAAGATGTTTAAAATCATTTATTAAAATAAATTTAAATTATTTAAAATCATTTATTAAAATAAATTCAAATTATTTTAAATCATTTATTAAAATAAATCTAAATTATGTATTAAAATGAATTTGTTGTTTATTCGAATAAATTTAAATTATTTATTAAAATTTAAATTATTTATTAAAATAAATTTCAAACTTTAAAGATCATTTATTAAATTTATTCAAATTATTTATTAAAATAAATTTATTTACTAAAATAAATTTAAATCATTTATTAAAATAAATTTAAATTATTTTCATCACCGGGCTTGATTAGCCTAAACGACTTCTAAATGGGCCTGGTTTTTTAAGAAAGATTCAAACACCACAATTTCCCTCTTTCTGCGGACGCCGAGAAACCCATTAACTGCTGCTTCTGTGAGAAAACCCGGGGCCCCTGAGTCCCAAAAAGGACTGAGAAAATGGTGGGGTCCGTCTAGAAAGGAGCTTTGAGGCCGCTTCCCCGCCATTCCCGCCCGAGGTGTTTTCACGAAAACCCTTCAAAAATATTGATATCCTTTTCAGAGAAAATAACATATATACTGTACCGAAAACTAGGGCAGAAATGGGCCTACGACTTCTCCGCCTGAGTTAACTGGCGCCTGGCCGGGATCCAGAGGAAGATGGCTGCTGATGAGGAGATGGACAGATGACAGACGTGAGAGGTGGGTGGGGGGGTGCTGAAGAGACGAGAGATGTGTACAGAGATGGGAGACACGCGGATGAACAGAATACGGGTAGGCAGGTGGTAGGTGGCGCATAGATGGGCAAACGGATTATAGATACACAGGTGATAAAGAGATATAGATAAATATATAAATATATATAATACGGATTATAGATACACAGGTGATAAAGAGATATAGATAAATATATAATAGATAAATAGATAAATAGATGGGAGACACGCGGATGAACAGAATACGGGTAGGCAGGTGGTAGGTGGCGTATAGATGGGCAAACGGATTATAGATACACAGGTGATAAAGAGATATAGAGAGATAATTATATAAATATATATAATACGGATTATAGATACACAGGTGATAAAGAGATATAGATAGATATATATATAATAGATAAATAGATAAATAGATGGGAGACACGCGGATGAACAGAATACGGATAGGCAGGTGGTAGGTGGCGCATAGATGGGCAAACGGATTATAGATACACAGGTGATAAAGAGATATAGAGAGATAAATATATAAATATATATAATACATAAATAGATAAATAGATGGGAGACACGCGGATGAACAGAATACGGATAGGCAGGTGGTAGGTGGCGCATAGATGGGCAAACGGATTATAGATACACAGGTGATAAAGAGATATAGATAAATATATATATAATAGATAAATAGATAAATAGATGGGAGACACACGGATAGAGAAACAGAATAGATAGACAGGTGGTAGGTCATACATAGATGGGCAAACAGATTATAGATACACAGGTGATAAAAAGATATAGATAGATAGATAAATATACAAATATATATAATACATAAATAGATAAATAGATGGGAGACACACGGATAGAGAAATAGAATACAGATAGACAGGTGGTAGGTCATACATAGATGGTAAATAGATTATAGATACACAAGTGATAAAAAGATATAGATAGATAAATATATAAATATATATAATAGATAAATAGATAAATAGATGGGAGACACACGGATAAATAGAATACGGATAGGCAGGTGGTAGGTGACGCATAGATGGGCAAACGGATTATAGATACACAGGTGATAAAAAGATATATAGAGAGATAGATAAATATATATATAATATATAAATAGATAAATAGATGGGAGACACACGGATAGAGAAATAGAATAGATAGACAGGTGGTAGGTCATACATAGATGAGTAAACAGATTATAGATACACAGGTGATAAAAAGATATAGATAGATAAATAGATAAATATATATAATACATAAATAGATGGGAGACACATGGATAGAGAAATAGAATACAGATAGACAGGTGGTAGGTCATACATAGATGGTAAATAGATTATAGATACACAGGTGATAAAGAGATATGGATAGATAGATATATAAATATATATAATACATAAATAGATGGGAGACACACGGATAGAGAAATAGAATACAGATAGACAGGTGGTAGGTCATACATAGATGGTAAATAGATTATAGATACACAGGTGATAAGTAGATAGATAGATAAATATATATATAATAGATAAATAGATAAATAGATGGGAGACACACGGATAGAGAAACAGAATATAGATAGACAGGTGGTAGATGATACATAGATGGGCAGACAGATTATAGATACACAGGTGATAAATTGATGATACATAAATGGATAGATTATAAATAGATGATAAAAAGACATATATAGATAAATAGGTTAGAGATAAATGGATAAATAGATTATAAATAGGCAGGTGATAAATAAATAGATGGTAAATGGATAAATAGATGAGAGACATGGATAGATAAATAGAATATAGATAGACAGGTGGTAGATGATACATAGATGGGCAAACAGATTATAGATACACAGGTGATAAATTGATGATACATAAATGGATAGATTATAAATAGATGATAAAAAAGACATATATAGATAAATAGGTTACAGATAAATGGATAAAAAGATTATAAATAGATAGGTGATAAATAAATAGATGGTAAATGGATAAATAGATGAGAGACAAGGATAAATAGAATATTGATAGACAGGTGATAGATGATACATACATGGGTAAACAGATTATAGATACACAAGTGATAAATACATAAATAGATAAACTGACAGACAAATAGAATGAGAAATAGAGGAGAAATACATAACTAGATGAGAAATACATAGATAAACAGGGTGTCAATAGACAGGTGATACGTAGACAATACATAAATGGGTCAGTAGATTATAGATACACAGGTGATAAATTGATGACAGATAAATGATACATTCTAAATAGGCAATAAAAAGATATACGTAGATAAACAGGTTAGAGATAAATGGATAAATAGATTATAAATGATACATAAATAGGTGATAAAAAGACATATGTAGATAAACACGTTAGAGAGAAATGGATAGATTATAGACAGTGATAAATAGATGACAAATTGATAAATAGATTATAAATAGGTGATAAATAGATGATAAATGGATAAATAGATTATAAATAGGTGAATGACATATAATAAATAATAGATAAATGGATGATAGATACTGATAGACATCAATCCTACAAGTCTAAATTGACAGCTATCTGTTTATATATACTAACGTATAAGTGGTGCTACACATTAACAATATTACGGATGTTAAATCTTCTGCGTCTTATATATATATATAGAGAGAGAGACCGAAATGGAAAAGATTAAACTACGTCTGTCTACATTTAGCTACATCTATCTTTATCTCTATATATTTTGATACCCATATCTCTATCAGGGTAAATAGATTATATTCCCAGTATGGCTGATTTGCACCTGGTTTTATTCCTTTATTTTTTTTTTATTTAAAAAAATTTATTTATTTTTTTTTTTTGGTGGGTCTGGGGATGGAACCCGGGGGCACTCTACCTCCGAGCTCCAGCCCCAGCCCTATTTTTTTATTCTTTATTTTGCAACAGGGTCTCAGTAGCGCAAAAATTAAATAAATAAAATAAGTAAAATAAAACGAATGCAGAAACCCCCAGGAAAGAAGACGCAGCCTTTTGTGCCGAGGAGAAGGCCCCCGTCTCCCCAGGTCGCTTCTATTTAGCACGGCAAGTCGAAATGTTTTACGGGCCCACTTTGATATTTTGAAATATTTATGAAAAATCACGTCCCCTTTTCTTCTGAAGAAACATCAGTGCAAGGCTGTGGGGCTTTTTCTTTCTTCTGGGGATATTTCTGGGAAGGAAATCACTGATAAGAAAGAAAATTCTGTTTTCTTTCTCTCCTGATTCTGGTGGCCAGCCTCCAATTTCTTTAAACGTGTTGTCGTTTAATTGTGACGGATGGCGGATGCCTGATGATTTTATTGGACATGAGGAGAGGAGGTCTTCAGGGAAGAGACGGTGGGAAAAAAAAATATATATATATATATATGTATTCATATATGTGTTTCATATAGGTAAATATATAATATATAAAAATAGCCGGGCGTGGTGGCGCACGCTTGTCATCCCCGCGCTTGGGAGGCGGAGACGGGAGGATCGCGCAGGTTCGAGGCCAGCCTCGGCTACTTAGTGAGGCCCTGTTTCCAAATAAAGAATAAAAAATAGGGCAGGGGGTGTAGCTCGGAGGTCGAATGCCCCTGGGTTCCATCCCCAGACCCGCAAAAAAAAATATATATATATATAATATATATGTTTATATATAATATATAAATATATAAATATAAAATATATAAATACATATAAATATACAATACTTTGTATAATATAATTATATAAATATATAAATATATGAAAATATATTATATATAAATATCTAATATATAATAAATATATAATATATAAATATATAATATAATATAATATATATAATATATAATATATATAATATATAATATATAACATATATAAATATATGAAAATATATTACATATAAATATATACAAATGTATAAATATATGAAAATATATTACATATAAATATATATAAACATATAAATATATAATATATAATAAATGCATAATATATAAAAATATATAATATACAATATAATATATATAATATATAACATATAACAAATATATATAAATATATAATATATATAATATATATAATATATATAAATATGTAAAATATATAAAATATAAAATATATAATATGTATATAGATAAATATAATTTATAATATATAATAAATATATAATATATGAATATATAAAATATAAATATATAAATATATAAAATATATAAATATATATAAATATATGATATATATAAATATATATATATATGAAATACGTAATATATAATATATAATATGTATAATAAATATATATAAATGTAAATATATAATATATAATAAATATATAATATATGAATATGTGAATATATAATATGTAAATATATTAAAATATATGATATATAATATATAGTAACATAACGACTGATTATTAATATAAATTACATATAATATTAACACATATTGCATATATATTCTCTCTGGGTCGCCGTCCCTTGGCAGGCAGATCTCGTGTGTGGTGGACGCAGGTGCAGCCCCGTGCTCCCTGCCGTGCTCCCTGCGGTGCTCCCTGCCGTGCTCCCTGCCATGCTCCCTGCGGTGCTCCCTGCCGTGCTCCCTGCCGTGCTCCCTGCGGTGCTCCCTGCGGTGCTCCCTGCCGTGCTCCCTGCGATGCTCCCTGCCGTGCTCCCTGCCGTGCTCCCTGCCGTGCTCCCTGCCGTGCTCCCTGCGGTGCTCCCTGCGGTGCTCCCTGCCGTGCTCGGGCCGTGCTCCCTGCCGTGCTCCCTGCGGTGCTCCCTGCCGTGCTCCCTGCGGTGCTCCCTGCGGTGCTCCCTGCCGTGCTCCCTGCCGTGCTCCCTGCGGTGCTCCCTGCCGTGCTCCCTGCCGTGCTCCCTGCCGTGCTCCCTGCCGTGCTCGGGCCGTGCTCCCTGCCGTGCTCCCTGCGGTGCTCCCTGCGGTGCTCCCTGCCGTGCTCCCTGCGGTGCTCCCTGCCGCGTCCCCGGGGCGAGGGCGCGGCTCCCTGGAGTCCACCTGCGGAGCTCAGGGCCGGCCGGGCGGCTTTCTCTGGGACTTATTTGCTTTTTTTCTGTTGTTGTTGAGGGCGACCATCTGAATAGCCGCGAGCACTCACTTTGCTTTGGTCGACCTTGAAATTGAACAACCGATTAGGTCCGGCCATTAAGTCAGGCGCAATTGAATCCGGACCTTCAGAAAACCTGCAACTGCTTTGAGAAAAGAAAGAAAGAAAGAAAGAAAGAAAGAAAGAAAGAAAGAAAGAAAAGAAAAGAAAAGAAAAGTTTTTTTTTTTTTCCTTTTAAACAACTTTCAAAGTCACTGTTTGGCATGACCGGGGAGTGGCAGGGAAGTTTTTTTTTAATTTGGTGACAATAGAAAGAATAAAAGAAAACATCTTTGGGGCCCTTGTTTTCTGGGAAAGTGAAAGACAAAAATATAGGGGAAATGTCGATTCAAACACGTTTACCCCGCTTTGATTATGAGATCATGTACCTTATGTAAAAAGGAAAATTATTTCTTCCTCCCGATTTATTTATTTATTTATTTTTCATTTTTGGGTGGTAATATACATTGAACCCAGGGCTATTCTGAGCTACACCCCTCAGCCCTATTTTATTATTTATTGTTATTAATTTTCGTTTTGAAACAGTGTCTCGCTAAGTAGCTGAGGGTCTCCGCAAGTTACCGAGGCTGGCCTCCAACCTGCGATCTCCCCGTCTCAGCCTCGCAAGTGCCAAGATTACAGGTGTGCGCCACCACCCTTGGCGATCCCAATTTAATTTTCTTAATTATTATTCTTGATGGTACTGGGGTTCCTGGAGACCCTTCATATATATAATTTTTTATTTATATTAAAATTTTATTTATATATATATATATTTATATATAAATATAAATATATATAAATATATATATTTATAAATATATATAAATATATTTATAAATATATATAATATAAATATATATAAATATATAATATAAATATAATATAATATAATATATTATAATATATAATATATATAATATATATAATATAAATATAATATAATATAATATAAATATATATAATATAAATAATATATAAATATAAAAATATTTATAAATAAATATAAATATATATAAATAAATATATAAATATATAAATATATATAAATATATATTTATATTTATATTTATATTTATATTTATATATATTTATATATTTATATATAAATATATATTTATATATATTTAAATATATATAAATATATATTTATATTTATATTTATATTTATATATTTATATATTTATATATTTATATATAAATATATATTTATATATATTTATATATTTATATATTTATATATATTTATATATTTACATATATTTATATATTTTTATATATATATTTGTTTGTTTTAAACAGGGTATCTTAAGCCAGGGTGGCTGGCTTCAAACAGAGGGACAGAGAAAAAGAAGACTAGAAGAACAACCAGAGACCAGAAAAGAAACCAGCCCGCAATGCGTTGGCGGAGCCGCGCCGGCGCCATCTTCCCCCACAGCTCCAGGCTCCAGAGAGGAAAGGTAAACGAGGAGCTGAAGCGAGCGGCCGCGGATCATTCGGGTGGAATTCAGCAGTTGTTGCAGCGCAAAGGACGCCTAAGACTCCCAGCGGCCCAGCTCATCGCGCCTTCCAGGGACTCAGAACGGAGCTCAAAACCAGAAAATAAATACGTAGGCCTCACGGCCGAGGGCGTGGCAGCGGCGCCATATTGCCAGCAGTGGTGGCGAGTTCACCGTGCCCTCGACGGCTCCAGATCTGCGCGCACGATAACCGGGAGTGAAATGGCGGCCCCTGAAGGAGAAACCCCAGCAACGCACCCCCAGGGACTTGGGAAAACGCCCGGCCCGGCACCCCCACGGGCCCGCGCAGCCTCCATTAACTCCCAGGGTCTGAGACTTTGCGATACGGCCCAGTAAAGGAGAAATGGCGGCTGAGATGACCACAGACTCGAGATCCAGAGCTTGAATTGTTGAAGGCGTTTTAAGCTGTTCCAGGGGCTCCATTTGTATGGCGTTATTTGTTTGGGGTCCTGGGGATGGAACCCGATGGCGGCTCTTAGACTGAGCGCCACGCTTAGCAATTTTTTAATATTTTTGAGTACTTCTAATATTTCATATTTTAATATTTTAAATATTTTATATTTTAGATATATACTATACTATTTTATATATTTTTTAATATATTTATATATAAAATTATATATTTATGTTTATGTTTATATATATTTATATATTATATATTATATATTATTATATTATATATTATATATTATTGTAACAATATATTACATATAAATATATTAATATATTATATATGTTATATATAATATATTATGTTACATATTATATATTATAATATAGAATGTATATAATATATTTTTGGTGGTACTGGGGTTCCTGGAAGCCCTTCTACCTCCGGGCTACACTCCCAGACCTATTTTATATTTTTATTTGGAAACAGGGTCTCTTAAGCCAGCGCGGCTGACTTCGAACCTGCGCCATCCTCCTGTCTCCGCCTCCCAAGGCGGGGATGTCAAGCGTGCGCCACCACGCCCGGCTGCCAGGCCATTTTTAAAAAAATAATTTAAATTACATTTATTTATTTATTTATTTATTTATTTATTTATTTATTTATTGTGGTGCTGGTGAGGGAACCCTAGAGCACTCTACCTCCAAGCTACACTGCCAGGCCATTTAAAAAAAATTAAATTATATTTATTTATTTTTATTTATTTATTTATTATTTATTGTGGTGCTGGTGAGGGAACCGTACAGCACTATATCTCCAAGCTACACTGCCAGGCCGTTATTTAAAAAAAATTAAATTACATTTATTTATTTTTTATTTCATTTATTTATTCATTTATTTATTGTGGTGCTGCTGAGGGACCCCTAGAGCACTCTACCTCCAAGCTACACTGCCAGGCCTATTTTATTCTTTTTCTTTTTTAAATTTTAAAACAGAAGCTCACCACGTTCCTCGGCTGGCAGCCTGCGATCCTCTTGTCTCTGATCCCAAGCCCTGGACCGCAGGCGCGCGGCACCACGCCCGGCTGCTTTTATTTATTTTTTAAAATTTGGAACAGTTGCACCCACTGTGCTATTTTTTTAAATTTATGATTTATTTTCATTGTATTTATTTTATTTTATTTTATTTTGAGGGTCTGGGGATGGAACCCCAGGGGCATTCTACCTCTGACCTACACCCACTGTGCTATTTTTTTTAATTTATGATTTATTTTCATTGTATTTTTTATTTTATTTTATTTGCAGTACTGGGGGTGGAACCCAGGGTCATTCTACCTCTGAGCTCCACCCACTGCCCTATGTTTTATTCTTTATTTTGAAACAGGGTCTCACTGAGTTGCCGAGGGCCTCGCTAAGTAGCTGAGGCTGGCCTCGAACCGCGATCCTTCTGTCTCCGCCTCCTGAATGCTGGGATGACAAGCGTGCGCCACCACGCCCGGCTATTTTATTTATTTTTTTGCGGGTCTGGGGATGGAGCCCAGGGACATTCTACCTCCGAGCCGCACCCCCAGCCCTATTTTTTATTCTTTATTTTGAAACAGGGTAGAATGCCCCTGGGTTCCATCCCCAGGACTGCAAAATAATAAAAAAATTAAAATAAAAACTAAATAAATTAATTAAAAGACAAAGTGTAGGGCTGGGGGGTGTAGCTCGGAGGTAGAATGCCCCCGGGTTCCATCCCCAGATCCGCAAAAAAAAAAAAAAAGAAATTAAAAGAAAGGGCTGCAGCTGTAGCTCAGCGGGGAAGTGAATTTTGAATTTATTTAACTGGGTTCAACCCTCAGTTAAATAAGCGCTTGCCAGCCGGCCGGGGGCGCCGTCGGCGCGCCCGTCATCTCAGCACTGGGGAGGCTGAGACCGGAGGATCAGGGTTCGCGGCCGGCCTCGGCTACTTAGCGAGGCCCTCTGCCACTCGGCGAGGCCCGGTTTCAAAATAAAGAATAAAAAATAGGGCTGGGGGTGTAGGTAAAATGTTCCTGGGTTCCGTCCCCAATATAATAATAATAATAATAATAATAATAATAATAATAATAGTAATAATGATAAATAAAATACCAAAAATAGGGCTGGGGGTGTAGGTAAAATGTTCCTGGGTTCCGTCCCCAATATAATAATAATAATAATAATAATAATAATAATAATAATAACAACAACAACCTGGGTTCCGTCCCCAATATTATAATAATAATGATAAATAAAATACCAAAAATAGGGCTGGGGGTGTAGGTAAAATGTTCCTGGGTTCCATCCCCAATATAATAATAATAATAATAATAATAATAATAATAATAACCTGGGTTCCGTCCCCAATATTATAATAATAATGATAAATAAAATACAAAAAATAGGGCTGGGGGTGTAGGTAAAATGTTCCTGGGTTCCATCCCCAATATAATAATAATAATAATAATAATAATAATAATAACCTGGGTTCCGTCCCCAATATTATAATAATAATAAATAAAATACAAAAAATAGGGCAGGGAGTGTAGCTCAGAGGTAGAATCCCCCTGGGTTCCATCCCCAGTACCGCAAAAAAAATAAATAAAATTAAATTAAAAAAAAGTGCTTGCAGCACATCTGAACTAAAATAAATTCCAAATAAATGCACACTAGTATCTCCACGTCCATTTTTTGGGGAAAGTGGCCACGCCTTCCTGGGGACCCTGGTAGGAAATTACATTTATTGGCCCACACGATGGGGGCCTGGCTGCGTCTGCCCTGGCCCCTGGGCAGCACCCTTGGGTGCCATCCGGGGTGTCTGGATCAGAGGTGGCCCTCCTGAGATCCAAACTGGCCGCCAGCCTCAGCTCAGAGGAGCAAAGATGGACGCGCCTCCTGCGATGCCGGGATCCAGGACACGCGCGAGGCGCCAGGGCCTGCGGGGCAGGGAGAGCGCGGGGCGGACTCCGCACAGGGCGGCCGCCGGAAGCAGAGTGAGCGGGAGAGCGCGCAGGCGGGACTTATATAGACCCCGAGGCCACGCCCCCAGAGACGCGCCTTAGCGGCCAAGCCCCGCCTCCAACATGGCTGCCACGCCCCCAGAGACAAGCCTTAGCGGCCAAGCCCCGCCTCCAACATGGCTGCCACGCCCCCAGCAACCACTCCTTAGCGACCAAGCCCCGCCTCCAACATGGCTGCCACGCCCCCAGCAACCACTCCTTAGCGACCAAGCCCCGCCTCCAACATGGCTGCCACGCCCCTTTCCTTTTTCATTTCCTTCTCCTCCTCCTTGTTCTTTTCCTTCCTCCCCTTCCTCTTCCTTTTTTGTTGACTCCTCCTCCTCTTGCCCTCCTCCTTCCTCCTCTTCCTCCTCCTCCTCCTCTTCCTCCTCTTCCTCTACTGCCTGTTCCTCCTTTTCTGTCCCCTCCTCCTCCTCCCCCTCCTCCTCCTCCTCCGTCTTCCTCTTCTATGGCACACATCTGTGCCATCTTTGAAACCCCGATTCCCTGCCTCTCCCTCCGCCCCCCATGGACCCCGCACCCTCCGCGGCGCCATCTTGCCGCCGAGACCCCCGCGCGGCCCCAGGGCTGGGCCTCGGGGAGACCCCGCCGTGTGCGGCCGCCCGTGGGGCCCACGTGGCGCCCCGGGTGACGGTGCGGGACGCGCGGCCCGAGCAAAGGAGGACAGGGAGGGATGCGGCAGATGACGGACAGACAGATGCATAGATGATAGATGGATGGATGGATGGATAGATAGGTAGATACACAGATGATAAGGAGAGATGACAGATAGATACATACATACATGAATGGATGGATAGAAAGATACATAGACAAATAGATACATAGATAGATGGGTGGATAGATATATAGATAGATGAATGGATGGGTGGATAGATAGATAGATAGATAGATAGATGGATAGATGGATGGACGGACGGATGGATGGATGGATGGATGGATGGATGGATGGAAAGATAGACACATAGATAGGTATATAGATGGATGGATGGATGGATGGATGGATGGATGGATGGATACATGGATAGAAAGATAGATAGATACATAGATGGATGGATAGATGAATGGATGGATGGATGGATGGATGGATGGATGGAGAGAGAGATAGATAGATAGACAGATAGATAAATACATACATGAATGGATGGATAGAAAGATAGATACATAGACAAATAGATAGATAGATAGATGGGTGGATAGATATATAGATAGATGAATGGATGGGTGGATAGATAGATAGATAGATAGATAGATAGATAGATAGATGGATACACAGATAGATGGATGGATGGATGGATGGATGGATAGATGGATGGATAGAAAGATAGACACATAGATAGACAGGTATATAGATGGATGGATAGATGGATGGATAAATGGATAGAAAGATAGATGGATAGATAGATATATGGATGGATGGATAGATGAATGGATGGATGGATAGATACACAGATAGATATATGGATGGATGGATGATGGATACACAGATAGATGGATGGATGGATGGATAGATGGATGGATGGATAGAAAGATAGATGGATAGATAGATACATAGATGGATGGATGGATGGATGGATGGATGGATACATGGATGGATCGATAGAACGATAGATAGCTACCTAGATAGATGGATAGATACATAGATAATGGATGGATGGATGGATGGATAGATGGATGGATAGAAAGATAGATGGATAGATAGATACAGACGGATGGATGGATGGAAAGATAGATGGATAGAAATATAGATGAATGGATGGATACATAGATAGACAGACAGATACATAGATAGATTGATGAATACATAGATAGATAGATAGATAGATAGATAGATAGAGATAGACAGATAGGTACCTAGATGGAGATAGATACATAGATAGGTACATAGATGGATGGATGGATGGATGGATACATACGTAGATGGATGGATGGATAGAAAGATAGATAGATGATAGATAGATAGATAGATAGATAGATAGATAGGGTTTGTGAGGTGGATTTGTTCATCCCAGGAAAACGAAATGTATCCAGACTGGAATATTACCCGGCCACGAAGAAGAGCACAATTGTGTCATTGGCAGGAAAAGGAAGCTTCCGCAAGTGTTTCTGGAGCCCTGCGGATCTAGACGCCGCAGCTCTAGATTTTATACTGCGGCCCTCATAACGCTGTCACCCATCAATCTATACGCTGTCACTCATCAATCTATACTGCTGTCACTCATCCATCCATGACTCGTATTGACGTCTTACGAAGACATGAATTTCCTTCAAAACCCCTGCAAGAACATCCACTCAACAAACCAAAAGCTTTTAACCGAAATGTTTTAAAAATCATTCGAGAAATAGGTTTCATGCTTGCTTTTTAAAAATAAAAAAAAAAAAGGTTATCATAAAGCCTGGTGTGGAGACTCAGGACTGTCATCCCAGTCCTTGGGAGGCCGGGACGGGAGGCTGGAGGCTGGCCTCAGCCACTTAGCAAACAGACCCTGTCAGCCACTCAGCAAGGCCCTGTTGCCAAAAAATAAAATAAAATGAAATGAAATAAAATGAAATAAAATAAAATAAAATAAAATAAAATAATAAAATAAAATAATAAAATAAAATAATAAAATAAAATGGGGCTGGGGGTTGTAGCTCAGAGATAGAATACCACTTAGCCAATAGACCCTCCGACACTCAGCAAGACCCTGTTTCCAAAAAATAAAATAAAATGAAATAAAATAAAATGAAATAAAATAAAATAAAATAAAATAAAATGAAATAAAATAAAATGAAATAAAATAAAATGAAATAAAATAAAATAAAATAAAATGAAATAAAATAAAATGAAATAAAATAAAATGAAATAAAATGAAATAAAATGAAATGAAATAAAATAAAATGAAATAAAATGAAATGAAATAAAATGAAATAAAATAAAACGAAATAAAATAAAATGAAATAAAATGAAATAAAATAAAATGAAATAAAATAAAATGAAATAAAATGAAATAAAATGAAATGAAATAAAATAAAATGAAATAAAATGAAATAAAATAAAATGAAATAAAATGAAATAAAATGAAATAAAATAAAATGAAATAAAATGAAATAAAATAATAAAATAAAATGGGGCTGGGGGTTGTAGCTCAGAGGTAGAATACCACTTAGCCAATAGACCCTCAGACACTCAGCAAGACCCTGTTTCCAAATAGAAATATAAAATAAAATAAAATGAAATAAAATAAAATGAAATAAAATGAAATGAAATAAAATGAAATGAAATAAAATAGACCCTCAGACACTCAGTAAGACCCTGTTTCCAAAAAATAAAATATAATATAATATAATAAACAAAATAAAATAAAATAAAATAAATAAAATGGGTCTGGGGGTTGTAGCTCAGAGGTAGAATGCCTGTGGGCTCGATCCTCAGTACCATAAAAAAAAATAAAATTAAATAAAAAAACCGCTATTTCAAGTTCTTTGTCGGGTCTATTTGGAAAATGTTGGCCATTTTCTCCGTGTCAAGGTCCAAACAGCACTGTTTCCCGGAGGCTACCGGGCCTTTGAGTGGCTGGACACTAAATTTTTAACCTCATATTTATTATTTTATATTTTCCTTTTAAGCACCTGCTAGTTCTTTTCCTTAAAAAAAAAAACAAAAAAAACAGGGGTTTTGAAAAAGGCCTTTTTTTATTTTTTAGCAGGGCGCATAATTACCCCACATGTATCTAGTGGCGAGTAGCATTAGAATTCTGAATTTAAAAGAAAATTAACGAGTTAATTTCGATCTTGTCAGGACGACCCATTTAAAAAAAAAATACGGAAGGGTTTCGGCATAATTTATTGATAAGCCATTACCACCGGGAGGGGAGAGCTATCTGTCTGCGTGATGGAGCCTGAAATCGCAGAGAGTACTCTGCCTTGAATTCATTGCAACATTTATAATTCCTTTTCGGGTTCGCCATTAATTCTTTTTTTATGTTTTTTTCCCTAACGGCCCCATTGGGCGCCGAGAATCCCTCAGGCGGGGCTCCCGGGGTCTTACAGACACTAACTCATCCTGGTTTATACCTACGCGCTATTATTATTATCATTATTATCATCATCTCTTATTACTATTATTATTATTATTATTATTATTATCATTATTATTATTATCATGTATTATTATTTTATTATATTATTATTTTTATTCTATTATTATCATTATTTTTATTTATTTTATTATTTTTATTTTATGATCATTTATATTATTATTATCATTATTATTTTATTATCATGTATTATTATTTTATTATTTTACTATTTTATTATTTTTATTTTATTATTATCATTGATTATTTTTATTATTTATTTTATTATTTTTATTTTATGATCATTTATATTATTATCATCATTATTATTTTATTATCATGTATTATTATTTTATTATATTATTATTTTTATTTTCTTATCATTGATTATTTTTATTATTTATTTTATTATTTTTATTTTATGATCATTTATTATATTATTATTTTTTTATTTTCTTATCATTGATTATTTTTATTATTTATTTTATTATTTTTATTTTATGATCATTTATTATTTGATTGTTATTTTTATTTTCTTATCATTGATTATTTTTTATTAATTTTACTATTTTTATTTTATGATCATTTATTATTTGATTATTATTTTTATTTTCTTATCATTGATTATTTTCATTATTTATTTTATTATTTTTATTTTCTTATCATTTATTATATTATGATTATTATTATCATTATTATTTTATTATCATGTATTATTATTTTATTATTTTATTATATTATTTTTTATTTTATTATTATCATTGATTATTTTTATTATTTATTTTATTATTTTTATTTTATGATCATTTATTATTTGATTATTATTTTATTTTCTTATCAATGATTATTTTTTATTATTTATTTTATTATTATTTATTTTATGATCATTTATTATTTGATCATTTATTTTATATTATTTTTATTTGATTAATGTCATTTATTATTGTTTTATTATTATTAATTTTATTTTTATTTTTATTTTATCAATATCATTTACTACTGTGTTATTATTATTAATTTTATTATTTTTATTTTATTAATGCTATTTATTTATTTTTATTTATTTTTTATTATTTTTATTTTCTTATCATTTCTTATTATTTTATTATTATTCATTTTATTTTTATTATTATTTTCTTATTTATTATTTATTTTCTTATTATTTTTGTTATTTCATTATTTTTATTTTGTTTATATTATTATTACTATCATTATTATTACTATTATTAATTATTATTATTATTATTATTTCTTTATGCAGAAGAAAACGGAGGTGTAAAAATCTTGGGGGCCTGTCGTCTCAGCGCTTTTCAGAAATGATAAAACTTTTGTGCTGAACTTTGTATTTTATTTTTTTTGTAATGCTAGGGATGGAACCGAGGGGCATTCTACCTCTGAGCTACACCCCCAGGCCTATTTTTTTAAATTTTTTAATATTATTTATTTTTTATTAATTTTATTTATTTATTTGCGGTACTGGGATGCAACCCAGAGGCATTCCACCTCTGAAGTACACCCCTAGGCCTATTTTTCATTTTTTTAAAAAAATTCTTATATTTTAAAATTAATTTTATTTATTTATTTATTTTTATTTTTATATTTTTTGGTGGTACTGGGGTTCCTGTAGCCGAGGCTGGCCTCGAACCGCGGTCCCCCTGTCTCAGCCTCCCGAATGCTGAGATGACAAGCCTGCGCCATCATGCCCAGTTGTTGTTGTTGTTGTTGTTGTTGTTGTTGTTGTTATTAGGTCTCAGTCAGTGGCCGGGGGTCTCTCTGCTAAGTGGCCGAGGCCGGCCTCGAACCGCGATCCTCCCGTCTCAGCCTCCCAATCCTGAGATTATAAGCGCGAGCCATCACAGGCGGCTAAATACGATTTATTACCCCCTAATGGTTATCGTTTCTCGGCAATAATCGATTACCTGTTATCGTTGCTAAGCGCGGGCGGGCTTCCGCACCGCTGCGAATAAACGCAGGTGAAAAGAAATATAAAATACTGCTCGGCAATGGAGCGGATTGGCAGGAAGAAGGGAAAGAAATAACAAAAATAAAGAAGGAGGAAAGAGGGGCTTCGTGGATGCTTGAGAGCCTGATTAATGGCGGGAATATATATAAAGCCCGCGCTTTCTCCAGCCGCGGCCATATATTTGGGGAGATCATTATTCGCGGCGTCGGCTCCCGCTAAGCGTAAGGGTTTATGAGCACGCGAAAATGTGTGTGCAAAAGCCGGGAAATTCACCCATAAATCTCGCGGGAGGAAAAAAGAAAAAAAAAAATTAAATTTACAAACCCGCGGCGCTCCACGTGTGCAATTACGGCGCCCGGGAATCCAGAAAAGGCACTAAAACCCCGCGGGGTCGGCACATTAGGGAGATTACGGTAAAGGGGGCGGGGACTTGAGAGGCGTGTGCAAAGACGGAAGGCCTGCTGGAAGGAGCTGGTGGGCACGCTACAGTGGGGTTCCTGCTCCTCTTTAAATTTATTATTATTATTTATTATTATCATTTATTCCTATTTATTATTTATTATTTATTTTATTATTTATTATTAATTATTTATCCTCAGCATTATTAGTTCTTATTAATTTTATTATTTATTATTTATTAATTATTCTCAATATTTATTATTTATTAATTATTATTAATATTTCTCAATCCTTATTTATTCATTACCATTAACTATTATTTATTTTATTATTTATTATTTATTAATCATTCTCAATATTTATTAATTTTTATTTATTATTTGTTTATTATTTATTAATTATATTAATATTTATCAATCCTTATTTATCATTAATTATTATTTATTTTATTATTTATTTATTATTATTATTAATATCTATCCATTCTTATTTATTCTTATTTATTATTTATTATTTATTCTCAATATTTATTACTTATTTATTAATCATTATTAATTATTATTTATTATTTATAATTATTCTCAATATTTATTAGTTCTTATTTATTAATCATTATTATTTGTTATTTATTTTATTATTTATTATTTATTAATTATTATTAATATTTATCAATTCATATTTATTAATTATTATTAATTATTATTTATTCTATTCTTTATTATTTTATATATTATATATGTGTGACAGACACGGTCCCCAGGGAGGGGAGCCTTGTTGGGAGTTAGGGCCACTGGGGGTGGAGCCTAGGGGAGGAGGTCAGGGCATGGGGTGGGGCCTAGGGGAGGAGGTGACGTCATTCAAGATGGGGCCTAGGGGAGGAGGTGACGTCATTCAAGATGGGGCCTAGGGGAGGAGGTGACGTCATTCAAGATGGGGCCTAGGGGAGGAGGTGAGGTCATTGGGGTGGGGCCTAGGGGAGGAGGTGAGGGCATTGGGGTGGGGCCTAGGGGAGGAGGTGACGTCATTCAAGATGGAGCCTAGGGGAGGAGGTGAGGTCATTCAAGATGGAGCCTAGGGGAGGAGGTGACGTCATTCAAGATGGAGCCTAGGGGAGGAGGTGAGGGCATTGGGGTGGGGCCTAGGGGAGGAGGTGACGTCATTCAAGATGGAGCCTAGGGGAGGAGGTGACATCATCAAGATGCAGCCTAGGGGAGGAGGTGACGTCATTCAAGATGCAGCCTAGGGGAGGAGGTGACGTCATTCAAGATGGAGCCTAGGGGAGGAGGTGACGTCATTCAAGATGGGGCCTAGGGGAGGAGGTGAGGGCATTGGGGTGGGGCCTAGGGGAGGAGGTGACGTCATTCAAGATGGGGCCTAGGGGAGGAGGTGAGGGCATTGGGGGTGTGGCCTGGAAGGGCATATTGGAAATACGGGTCCTTCTCCTCCTTCTCCTTGCTTTTCTGTGATGTTATGAGATGTAAATCGCTTAGAAAGCTTCCTGAAGTGGAGAACACGCGCCAAGCAGTTGGGTGTTTTTCTGTCCGCCCGCACATAATCTCGCTCCAGCATCCGCATCGACCTCGCGTCTCTCACCTCTCAATTTATCTTCTAACGATTTATAATCTATCAACCATCCATCAGTGTACCATCTCTACCTAATTATC
>NC_137792.1:718109-728109 GCF_963383645.1 Muscardinus avellanarius
TTGTATAGAATGTATATTTTTTTTTATGGATTCTGTTTGCTTTGGAGATCCCCCCCCCACACTCTTTTCCGTGCTAAAATCTCATTACCCAAGGTCTAGTGGCTGATTTTAGTTCCCTGCCTGGGCGTCACGTTTTTATTTTTATTTTTATTTTTCCTGGCTCTGAATCGCCTCCTCCTCTCTCGTGGTGGATTCTTATTTATTTATTTATTTATTATTTATTTATTTATTTATTTTGTGGTCCTGGGGATGGAATCCAGGGCCATTTGACCTCTGAGCCACACCCCCTGCCCTATATTTTATCCTTTATTTTGAAACCGGGTCTCACTGAGTTGCAGAGGGCCTCACTAAGTAGCTGAGGCTGTCCTCGAACCGTGATCCTCAAATCTCAGCCTCCCGAATGCTGGGATCACAAGCGCGCGCCACCACGCCCGGCTTGATGTCTATTTTTTTTTTTTTCATTTTTAAAATAGGGTCTCGCTGAGCTGGAGGGCTACACGCTTTTTTTGGGCATCGGGCCAGACTCTTCATCTGCCATGAACAGTGCAGCGCTGGTCCCCAGAAGGGGACGAGGGGCTCAACTTTTCCCTAAGAGTCTCCCAAGGCCCGGATGGGGTAGCACGCGGGTCCAAATGCCTATGAGGAAAATAATTTCCAATAATTAGCTCGTCAAACCCTCTTTTTTTCTCCCCAGCCATGAACAAAAAGAAGCCAAGGGCTCAGGTTGGAGAAGGGAGCTCCTATGCCAGCCTCAGCTACGTAGCGAGGCCCTGTTTCAAAATAAAGAATAAAAAATAGGGCTGGGAGTATAGCTCGGAGGTCAGATGTCTGTGGGTTCCATACCCAGACCCGCAAAAAATAAAATAAAATACAAATAAATAAAAATAAAGAATAAGCTGGGCGTGGCGGCGCACGCTTGTAATCCCAGCGCCTGGGAGGCTGAGACAGGAGATTGGCGCAGGTTCGAAACCAGCCTCAGCTACTTAGTGAGGCCCTCAGCAACTCAGTGAGACCCTGTTTCCAAATAAAATATAAAATAGAAGTAAAGTATAAAATAGGTCTGGGAGTATAGCCGGGAGGTAGAAAAGCCTCTGGGTTCCACCGCCAGGACCACCTAAAAAAATAAATAAATAAAGTTGTGCAGAAGCACTGGGCGCTGGGGCTGAGCTGGGATAGCAGAGACCAAAGGAGCCCAGAGGAGCCGAAGGAGCTGAGCGGAGCCCAGAGTAATCGAGCGGAGCCCAGAGTAATCGAGCGGAGCCGGAAGGAGCCTAGTGGAGCCCAGAGCAGTTGACTGGAGCCCAGAGGAGCCCAGAGTAGTCGAGCGGAGCCCAGAGGAGTTCAGCGGAGCCCAGAGTAGTCGAGCGGAGTAGGAAGTAGCTGAGTGGAGCCTAGAGGAGCCTAGAGTACCAGAGTGGAGCCAAAGGGAGCCCAGCGGAGCCCAGAGTAGTCGAGCGGAGCCCAGAGGAGCCCAGAGTAGCCAAGCAGAGCCTAAAGGAGCCCAGCGGAGCACAGAGTAGTCAAGCGGAGCCGAAAGGAGCTGTGTGGAGCCCAGAGTAGTCGAGCGGAGCAGGAAGTAGCCGAGTGGAGCCTAGAGGAGCCTAGAGTACCAGAGTGGAGCCAAAAGGAGCCCAGCCGAGCCCAGAGTAGTCGAGCGGAGCCCAGAGCAGCCTAGAGTAGCCAAGCAGAGCCTAAAGGAGCCCAGCGGAGCACAGAGTAGTCGAGCGGAGCCGGAAGAGAGCTGGAAGTAGCCAAGTGGAGCCTGGAGGAGTCTAGAGTTCCATAGTGGAGCCACACTGAGCCCAGCAGAGCCCAGAGTAGTCAAGCAGAACCCAGAGGAGCCTAGCGGAGCCCAGAGTAGTCGAGTGGAGCCCGAAGTAGCTGAGTGGAGCCTAGAGTACCAGAGTGGAGCCAAAAGGAGCCCAGCAGAGCCCAGAGTAGTTATCAGAGCCCACAGAGTAGTGGAGTGGAGCTTATAGGAGCCTAGAGTACCAGAGGGGAGCCAAAAGAAGCCCAGTGGAGCCCAGAGTAGTTGAATGGGGTCATAAGTAGCTGAGTGGAGCCTTGAGGAGTCTAGAGTTCCAGAGTGGAGCCAAAAGGAGCCCAGCAGAGCCCAGAGTAGTCGAGCTGAGCCCAGAGGAGCTGTGTGGAGCCCAGAGTAGTCGAGTGGAGCCTGAAGTAGCTGTGTGGGGCCTAGAGGAGCCTAGAGTACCAGAATGGAGCCAAAAGGAGCCCAGCAGAGCCCAGAATAGTCGAGCGGAGCCCAGAGGAGCCAGAATAGCCAGGCAGAGCAGAAAGGAGCACAGCAGAGCCCAGAGTAGTCGAGCGGTTCCAGAAGTAGCTTAGTGGAGCCTAGAGGAGCCGAGAGTGCCAGAGTGGAGCCAAAACGTACCCAGTGGAGCCCAGACTAGTCAAGCGGAGCCGGAAGTAGCTGAGTGGAGCCTAGAGTACCAGAGTGGAGCCAAAAGGAGCCTAGCGGAGCCCAGAGGAGCCAGAATAGCCAAGCAGAGCTGAAAGGAGCACAGCGGAGCCCAGAGTAGTCGAGCGGAGCCCAGAGGAGCCTGGAGTAGCCAGACAGAGCAGAAAGGCACTGTGAGGAGCCCAGAGTAGTCAAGTGGTTCCGGAAGTAGCCGAGTGGAGCCTAGAGGAGCCAAGAGTACCAGAGTGGAGCCAAAAGGTGCCCAGTGGAGCCCAGAGTAGTCGAGCGGGGCCCACGGGAGCCTAGCGGAGCCCAGAGTACTTGAAGAGAGCTAGAAGTAGCCAAGTGGAGCCTGGAGGAGTCTAGAGTTCCATAGTGGAGCCACATTGAGCTCAGCAGAGCCCAGAGTAGTCAAGCAGAACCCAGAGGAGCCTTGCGGAGCCCAGAGTGGTCGAGTGGAGCCCGAAGTAGCTGAGTGGAGCCTAGAGGAGCCTAGAGTACCAGAGTGGAGCCAAAAGGAGCCCAGCAGAGCCCAGAGTAGTTGATCAGAGCCCACAGGAGCCTAGTTGACCCCAGACTAGTCCAGTGGAGCTGAAAGTAGCCAAGTGGAGCCTAGAGGAGACGAGAGTACCACAGTGGAGCCAAAAGGAGCCCAGGAGAGCCCAGAGTAGTTGAGCTGAGCCCAGAGAAGCCTAGAGTAGCCAAGCAGAGCAGAAAGAAGCTGTGCGGAGCCCAGAGTAGTCTAGCAGAGCGGAAGTAGCCAAGTGGAACCTAGAGGAGCCTAGAGTACCAGAGCGAAGCCAAAAGGAGCCCAGCGGAGCCCAGAGTAGTCGAGTGGAGCCGGAAGTAGCTGAGTGGAGCCTAGAGGAGCCTAGAATACCAGTGTGGTGTCAAAAGTAGCCCAGTGGACCCCAGAGTAGTCAAGTGGAGCCCAGAGGAGCCTATCGGAGCCCAGAGTAGTCGAGTGGAGCTGAAAGTAGCTGAGTGGAGCCTAGAGAATCTGGGAGTAACAGAGTGGAGTCAAAAGGAGCCCAGCGGAGCCCAGAGTAGTCGAGGGGAGCCCAGAGGAGCCTAGAGTAGCCAAGCAGAGCCGAAAGGATCCCAACGGAGTCCAGAGTAGTCGAGCGGAGACCGAAGTAGGCAAGTGGAGCCTAGAGTACCAGAATATAGCCAAAATAAGCCCAGCCAAGCCCAGAGTAGTCGAACAGAGCCCAGAGTAGCCTTGCGGAGCCCAGAGTAGTTGAGCGGAGCCCAGAGCAGCCTAGCGGAGCCCAGAGTAGTCGAGCAGAGCCAGAAGTAGTCATTTGGATCCTCGTGGAGCCTAGAGTACCAGAATGGAGCCAAAAGGAGCCCAGCCGAGAGCTGGGTGTGGTGGCGCACGCTTGTAATCCCCGCACTTGGGAGGCAGAGACAGAAGGATCGCGCAGGTTCGAAGCCAGCCTCAGCTACTTAGTAGGCTCTCAGCTACTTAGTAGGCAACTTAGTAAGACCCTGTTTCAAAACAACAACAACAACAACAACAAAACAACAACATATATATATATATATATATATATATATATATATATATATATATATATATATATTTTTTTTTTTTTTTGGTCTGGGAGTATAACCCAGAGGTAGAAAGCCTCTGGGTTCCACCCCCAGAACCACACACACAAAAAGGAGTCTAGCAGAGCCCAGAGTAGTCAAGCAGACCCCAGAGGAGCTGTGCAGAGCCCAGAGTAGTCGAGTGGAGCCGGAAGTAGCCTAGTGGAGCCTAGAGGAGCCTAGAGTACCAGAGTGGAGCCAAAAGGAGCCCAGCGGAGCCCTGAGTAGTAGAGCGGAGCCCAGAGGAGCCTCATAGAGCCCAGAGTAGTTGAGTGGAGCTGGACGTAGCCAAGTGGAGCCTAGAGGAGCTTAGAGTACCTGAGTGGAGGCAAAAGTCACCCAGTGGAGCCCAGAGCAGTCTAGCAGATCCCAGAGCAGGCTCGCAGAGCCCAGAGTAGTCGAGCGGAGCCTAGAGGAGCCTACCGGATCCCAGAGTAGTCGATCGGAGCCGGAAGTAGTCAAGTGGAGCCTACTGGAACCTAGAGTACCAGAGTGGAGCCAAAAGAAGCCCAGCGGAGCCCAGAGTAGTCGAGCTGAGCCCCGAGGAGCCTAGAGTAGCTAAGGAGAGCCGAAAGGAGCCGGGCAGAGCCCAGAGTAGTTGAGCGGAGCCATAAGTAGTCGAGTGGAGCCTAGAGGAGACTAGAGTACCAGAGTGGAGAATAAAGGAACCCAGCAGATCCCAGAGTAGTCTAGCTGAGCCCAGAGGAGCCTCGAGTAGCCAAGCAGAGCTGAAAGGAGCCTAGCGGAGCCCAGAGTAGTCGAGCGGAGCCGGAAGTAGTCGAGTGGAACCTAGAGGAGCCTAGAGGAGCCAAACAGAGCCAAAAGGAGCCGTGCGGAGCCCAGAGTAGTCGAGCAGAGCCGGAAGTAGCCGAGTGGAACCAAGAGGAGCCTAGAGTACAAGAGTGGAGCCAAAAGGAGCCCAGCGGAGCCCAGAGTAGTCGAGTGGAGCCCACAGGAGCCTAGCGGAGCCCAGAGTAGTCGGGTGGAGCTGGAAGTAGCCGAGTGGAGCCTAGAGGAGCTTAGAGGAGCCACACAGAGCCAAAAGGAGCCCAGCAGAGCCCAGAGCAGTCAAGCGGAGCCCAGAGGAGCCTATTGGAGCCCAGAGTAGTTGAGCGGATCTGGAAGTAGCTGAGTGGAGCCTAGAGGAGCCGAGAGTACCATAGTGTAGCCAAAAGGAGCCCAGTGGAGCCCAGAGCATTCGAGTGAAGCCCAGAAGAGAGTAGCAGCAGAGACGGAAGGTGCCTAGCGGAGCCTAGAGGAGCCTAGAGTACCAGAGTGGAGCCAAAAGGAGCCCAGCAGAGCCCAGAGCAGTGGACTGGAGCCCAGAGGAGCCCAGCGGAGCCCAGAGTAGTTGAACTGAGCCCAGAGGAGCCTAGAGTAGCTAAGGAGAGCCAAAGGGAGCTGGGCAGAGCCCAGAGTAGTTGAGCGGAGCCGCAAGTAGCCTAGTGGAGCCTAGAGGAGCCTAGAGTACCAGAGTGGAGCCAAAAGGAGCCCAGCGGAGCCCTGAGTAGTAGAGCGGAGCCCAGCGGAGCCTCATGGAGCCCAGAGTAGTCGATCGGAGCCGGAAGTAGTCAAGTGGAGCCTACTGGAACCTAGAGTACCAGAGTGGAGCCAAAAGGAGCCCAGCGGAGCCCAGAGTAGTCGAGCGGAGCTCAAAGGAGCTTAGCGGAGCCCAGAGTAGTCGAGCGGAGCCGGAAGTAGCTGAGTGGAGCCTAGAGGAGCCCAGAGTACCAGAGTGGAGCCAAAGGGAGCCCAGCGGAGCCCAGAGCAGTCGAGCAGAGCCCAGAGGAGCCAAACAGAGCCCAAAGGAGCCTAGCAGAGCCCAGAGTAGTCGAGCGCAGCCCAGCGTTGCTGAGAGGAGGCCAGAGCAGCCTAGCGGAGCCCAGAGCAGCCGAGCGGAGGCCCCCATCGAGGGCCCACCTTGTTGATTTCCAGGCCCGAGGAATGTCCCCCGGTCCCTTTGAAGGCCAGGCCAGGCCTGGCTGGGGAGGGCCGCGCCTTTGTGCTCCCGCTGCACTTGAATGCCTCCATTGAGCCCGCTTCCCACACTGAGCGGTCCCGGCATTCCTGAGCCACGGGGTCATGCAGGCAGGCGGGGGAGGGCAGCCATCCCGGGCGGGGAGGGCAGCCATCCGTACACAGGCTGGCCCTCTCTGCAGGGAAGAGGGAGAGACGGGGGAAAATTCCCAAACTGCGGTTTCCCACCATGAGCTGGTTTGGGAGTGTTGAGTGTGGAATCGAATTGTTTCTTCCTGATGGCTAGTGAGCTTGGGGGTATGACTCAGCCCAGCATCATAAAAATAAAATCTGGATAATTTATAATTGTATGTATAATGTAGAATATAATTTATAATATTTAATATTTATTTCATAATTGTATACATTTATTATACATTTATACCTAATTTATAAAAAAATAAAATATAATAGAATTTATATTATATATCATTTATGCATATACTTATATGAATGTATAAATAATTTACATTATATACTTACATTATAAATATATATTTATAGAATATATGTCTATAATATATAATATATAATTCAAATTATTTATTATATATATAGTATATATAACATATATAATAAATAATTTGAATATATAGTATATATAACATATACTATATAATATATATTATACATATACCATATATAATATATAAATTAATAATTTATATACATTATATATAAATATATAATGTAATATATAAATATATATTATATTATAAACATGTTTATATAAAATTTTATAATTTATATGTAAATTATTAGATATAAATTTATAATTTATATGTAAATTATATATGAACAGAATATAATACTTAAATATTATATTATAAATTAGAAGTGTATATTTAAATATATTAATATATAAAATTGTAATTTATTATATATAAATATATGTTGATACATAAACTTGTAATTTATGTTTAAATTATTATATTAACATAACAAAATGTATTTTATATATTATATACATTTATTTATATAAATTATAAAATTATATAAATGCATTATAATATATAAAATACATTATATATTATAATATATAATAGTTTATTTATACATTTATATGTAAAGATATATTCTCTATATATTTTATTTTCATTTTATTTGGTGAAGTGCCTATTTAATGGAGTGGCTTTTTTTTTTTTTTTTGAATGGGTTTTTTGTTTATATTATGCTAAGTGCCATGGCCAGTCCCAGAAATGGAAGGATCAGAGATTTCTCCTCCTGTTTGTGATTCAGGGAGAAGCTGTGATTCTATCAGGAATCCAGATAAAGGAGGAAAAAAACCCCAGGGGCAGCCAGGAACAGGGAGGGGCTCAGGGAGGGCGGTTTGGGGAAGAAATCATTTTAATTGATGCCATATATGAAATATTAATTATATATTACATAATCAAGGCTAATATATATCAGTGCTATTATAGATTATCAATAGAAATCTCCATATGCTATTTTGTGGTACTGCAGCTCGAGCCCAGAGGCATTCATTCTTCCTTTAAGCTAGACGCCCTCAGCCTGATTTTTTTAAATTTCTTTTTTGGAAACGGGGTCTCACTAGGTTGCTGAGAATCTCTGTTAAGCTGCTGAGGCTGTCCTCCAACCTGCTATCCTCCTGTCTCAGCCTCCCAAGTACCGGGACTGCAAGGGTGCGCCACCGCGCCTGGATCATTCATCTTTTTTTTTTTTTTTTTTTAGGTACTGGGAAATGGAACTCGGGGTCATTCTACCTCCGAGCGACACCCTCAGCCCTATTTTTTATTCTTTATTTTGAAACCGGGTCTCACTGAGTTGCTGAGGGCCTCGCTAAGTAGCTGAGGCCGGCCTCGAACCGCGATCCTCTTGTCTCAGCCTCCCCAATGCTGGGATTATGAGTGTGCGCCACCACGCCCATTCATCTCTTTTTCATTCAACCCATCTCAGAGGTCTTTCTGTGCCTCTTGGGGAGGAAAGAGAGGCGTTTGCATGTCTGTGGGGGCCTCAGGCTCAGCACCTGCAGGGCTGTGGCTCTGCCCCTGCTGCGGGTTCCTTATTATTATTATTATTATTATTATTATTATTATTATTTTATTATTATTGTTTTATATTTTTATTATTATATTTTTATTTATTATTATATTATTGTTATTTTATATTATTATATTATATTATTATTTTATCATTATTATATTATTGTATTTTATTATTATTTTATTATTATTATTTTATTATTATTGTTTTATATTTTTATTATTATATTTTTATTTATTATCATTATATTATTGTTATTTTATATTATTATATTATATTATATTATATTATTGTATTTTATTATTTTATTATTTTATTATTATTTTATATTTTTATTATTATATTTTATTTATTTATTATTATTATATTATTGTTATTTTATATTATTATATTATAATATATTATTATATTATTATATTATTGTATTTTATTATTTTATTATTTTATTATTATTTTATATTTTTATTATTATATTTTATTTATTATTATTATTATATTATTGTTATTTTATATTATTATATTATATTATATTATTATTATATTATTATATTATTGTTATATTATTGTTTTATTATTGTATTTTATTATTATTATTATTATTATTATTATTATCATTATTGTTATTATTATTAATTTTTCTGGTGCGCCCTGGGCAGAGGCCAGGGTTGCATCTCCCTGCCTTAGGATGTAGGAGACCCGGCTCAGCACCGGCGAGAATTCCCTGGCGCCGCCAAACACAGAAGGTGCCAAGTTTGCAGAAATCTGGGGCCGGGTCCAAAAGGCTGCAGGGAACTCAGCGCGGAGCAAACATTTGTAGGATCCGCCATTGTGCGAGCTGCAGCTGCTCGCAATTGGCTGGGCGAGCTGCCTGCGCGGCGCGCTCCGTCTCCAAAGATCGCCGAGACTGAGGTCCGGGCTATTTTATTATTATTATAATTTTTTTTTTTTTTGTCGTACGGGGGATGGAACCCAGGCACATTGCACCTCCAAGCGATACCTCCGGCCTTAACATTTATTCTGTCTTTATTTTCTTTATTTTACTTTTTATTCTTTTTTATTTTACTTTATAATTATTTATTTTACTATTTATTTATTTATTTGGTGGTACTGGGCTTCCTGGAAGCCCTTCTACCTCTGGGCTACACTCCCAGACCTATTTTATATTTTTATTTATTTATATATTTATTATTATTATTATTATTATTATTATTATTATTATTATTATTTTGGTGGTACTGGGGTTCCTGGAAGCCCTTCTACCTCCGGGCTACACTCCCAGACCTATTTTATATTTTTATTTATTTATATTATTATTATTATTATTATTATTATTATTATTATTATTTTGGTGGTACTGGGGTTCCTGGAAGGCCTTCTACCTCCGGGCTACACTCCCAGGCCTATTTTATATTTTTATTTATTTATATATTTATTATTATTATTATTATTATTATTATTATTATTATTATTATTATTATTTGAACCAAGGTCTCACTGGGTTGCTGAGAGTTTCACAAAGTTCCCGAGGCTGCCTTTGAACCCGAGATCCTCCCAAGGACTGGGATGACCGGCAGGTGCCTCTACACCTGGCTTATCTTTGAAAAACCCCGTGGATCTCGACCTGCATGTAGCTTGGCTGAGCAGGGAGAGGGCAGCGGGAGGCACATCACTGGAATCCTCCAGGTATACCATGTTCATGAACATGGAATCCTCCAGGTATACCATGTTCATGAACATCCTACACTATGTGGCCACGTTTCCTTGCCAGAATCCTTGCTCCCATTCCCTGAATCCATATTTTAGGGACTGCATCTGGGTTGGTCTCCAAAAAAATAAAAAAAGTAAAAAATTCCTTCCCCAATTTCTGCCAGGTATTTTTTTTTTTTTGATCATTAGCAATAAAACCCTGACGTAATCATCCAGCCAGTGACATTTCTCAGGGCTGGCACGACTCTTTGCCATCCTCCC
>NC_137792.1:733109-770609 GCF_963383645.1 Muscardinus avellanarius
ATAAGACAGATTAATTTTTCAATTACTCATATAAACATCTGTGTCAGAAACAAAACAAAACAAAACAAAAAAAAACACATGGCAGCGTCGGCCTTTCTTCTTCAGGGTTATCATCGTGCGCTTCGGCGGCATTCACACCTTTTATCGGGCCCAATTCAGAGAAATCTTTACTGCCCTCGAGACGATATGGCAGAGCACAGGAAAAGGAGAAATTAATGTAGGTATCATCCATATCCTAAGAGAGAGCGAAGGGAAAGGAGAGGATAATGTAGATATTGATCATTTTTCGAGGCTATCACAAGGCGCCTGGGGCCGGGTACATTATAAAGCAGAGAGGTTTTGCGTCTTGTGGGCGGGGCTGCGCGTGGAAACCCCGCCCCCGTCACGGGTTTCGGGGTGAGATGTCGGCCTGGATACCGCACCTCAGGCACCGATGACTCGGCTCTATGTGGGGCCACCCCGTGACCCCCGCGTCCAGGGAAATTAAGGAGAAGGGCAGCGAGCCGATTGGACGCTTCTAGGGAGGGGCTGAAAAGTAAAAAAAATCATCTCCATATCGTAACAGAGAACCGGGCTCCACGGGGCAATGGCGGAGGTCCCGTGCTCGAGCCTATCCAAAGAGCTGTGGGCGGTCTGGGAAACCCTGGGGGAGGACGGGCCAGGCTAGGGGTCCTCCCAAGGGAAGGCAGAAAGGGGGTACGACTCAGGACGTGGAGAAATTGTATAAAATATATCTTTTTAAGTCGAGAACTGAAAAGCGGGTGGTACTGGGGGGAATCTGAGATAAGAGGGTATAGGGATTAGGGGCAACTGGGAGGACTGGGACCACCGCATCATTAGAAGGGGGGTTATCCCTGGACCGCCTCACGGAGCGGGGCCACGAGAGAAGGCAGGGGTCCCCGGACGGGTCGGGTGACCTACGCGGGTAGGCGAGGGGGAGGTAAGGGTCGGTCCCGGAAGGGAGGACGGCGGGGGAGAAAGGAGTGGGTTAGCATGGGAGGCCGCCCCGGAATAAGATGACGACCGCGGTGGTGAGGAGAGGGCTTGTGGGTCAGGGTCGTCAGGAAATGGGGCCTGCAACGCGGCCCGGTCAGACTCCGGCATCCACGTGTCATCACAGCATGGTGGCCGTGAGTCAGCAGAATAGCAGGCCTGTGACCCGGAAAGGCCACCACGTGGCGCCTGTGAGTTGCCACATGGTGACCAAGATGGCGGCTACGGCTGGTGGGAATCCCCAGCCAGCATGACTCGAGCAGTAGAGTCAGGAAGGGTGGAAAGGGAAAGGCGGGAACAGAAAAGCCTGTGTGTACAGAACCTCTGATCATTTACCTGCCCCTTTGCAAAAGTTACTGAGATTAATCGGTCAACATTTTAAGATCTAACGTCCCCATCTCAGGCCACTGAGAACTATCACCCGTCATAAGTGGGCCAGATTTTTGTGCAGAAAAATATGAGCCGCTCGGGGCACAGTTCCCCAGATAAACCCAGAGTCTGGAGATTAACCAGAGCATGGCCTAGTGCGGATTGGGGGTCTATTTTAGATGGCTGGTCAGCGGGTGAGGATGAAAACAGGAATTTGGCGTCCCAAGGTCCTGCCTAACGTCCAGAAACAGCGTGGTTGTGTTAGAGAAGGTCGTCTCCGTTCCCTTTACACAACCGCAGGGCAGCCTGGCCACCCTCGGGGAACTTGGACACCAAATATTTGGGTTTATTTAACAGCCATGAGCCCAAGTCCGGAAAAGGCTAAAAGCCAGAACCCGCTTGTCCAAGGAAGGGGAAGCTTCCCCGTGCAGTGTTATCCGCCAGTGAAACCGCAGCCCTGAGAGGCTGCGGAGCCGGGAGGACGCGCTGAGGAGCTGTTGGGTGGAATCAGCGCTGGATGAGGTTTAAGATGGCCTCCGGGGCTTGGCAGGGCGGTGAGATGGCCGCCGGCTCTGAGCGTGTGTCAGTGGAAGCTGGCCGCCGGCTCTCAGCAGAGCTTGGGGCTGGGGAGATGGCCGCCAGCTCTCTGGAAGAGAGCACGGGGGCAGGGAAGATGGCCGCCGGCTCTCCCTGAGAGCGTGTGGCTGGGGCTGGGGAGATGGCCGCCGGCTCTCAGCAGAGCCTGGGGCCGGGAAGATGGCCGCCGGCTCCAGAGCACGCCACAGCAGCGGCGGCAAGATATTAAAAAAAAATTTTTTTAATTAAATTAAAATAAGATAAAATAATTGTCCCGGGTTTCGGCACCAGATGTTAGGTTTTTAGGCGCAGAAAAAGGCGAGAGAGACCGGTGTGCCAAACAAATTTTAAAGCGGTCTTCTCTTGGGGATGGGGGCCAGGCGGCTCCTGGAGACCTCCAAGCCCCTCTGCCACTGGAGGGAAATGCCCTTCCTTTTAAGGTTTGCGTCTTGTGGGCGGGGCTACACGTGGAAACTCCGCCCCTCTCGCGATATCGCCCGGCAGTCTTTTCCTTTTCTAAGGTCCCACCCTGGGCGGGAGCCAACCTGTCAGTTTGCGGTTCGATAGCCCTCTCCGTTAGAAAGAATGTATGCCATTCTTTAAATATTAAAACTAGGTGGCTGTATGGAGATCAGTGTGGAGATTCCTTAGGAAACTGGGAACAGATCCACCATTTGATCCGGCTCTGCCACTCCTGGGTGTCTTTTCACAGGGGTTGAAATCAGAGAACTACGTTAACATATGCATACCATGTTCATTGAAATCTGAGAACTATGCTAACATATGCATACCATGTTCATTGAAATCTGAGAACTATGCTAACATATGCATACCATGTTCATTGAAATCAGAGAACTATGCTAACATATGCATACCATGTTCATTGAAATCAGAGAACTATGCTAACATATGCATACCATGTTCATTGAAATCAGAGAACTATGCTAACATATGCATACCATGTTCATTGAAATTAGAGAACTATGCTAACATATGCATACCATGTTCATTGAAATCAGAGAACTATGCTAACATATGCATACCATGTTCATTGAAATCAGAGAACTATGCTAACATATGCATACCATGTTCATTGAAATTAGAGAACTATGCTAACATATGCATACCATGTTCATTGAAATCAGAGAACTATGCTAACATATGCATACCATGTTCATTGAAATCTGAGAACTATGCTAACATATGCATACCATGTTCATTGAAATCTGAGAACTATGCTAACATATGCATACCATGTTCATTGAAATCAGAGAACTATGCTAACATATGCATACCATGTTCATTGAAATCAGAGAACTATGCTAACATATGCATACCATGTTCATTGAAATCAGAGAACTATGCTAACATATGCATACCATGTTCATTGAAATTAGAGAACTATGCTAACATATGCATACCATGTTCATTGAAATCAGAGAACTATGCTAACATATGCATACCATGTTCATGGAAGCACAGTCTGTAAGAGCCAAAATATGGAACCAACCTAGATCTCCATCAACAGAGGAGTGGATTGCAAAATTATGGGAAATTCACACAATGGAATTCTATTCATCTATAAATAAGAATAAAATAATAGCATTTGCAAGAAGATGGAAGGAACTGGAGAACATTATGTTAAGTGAGATTAGCCAAACACAGAAAGAGAAATCACATATGTTTTCTCGAATATGCCCAAGCTAGGGAGCAGTGGTAATACCAGAAGGACTCCAGATAATGGAGGGGAAACCTCAGCAAAGCTTGAACGGAAGGACAGGAGAGGAAGAAAGCTGAGGTTGTTCAATGGAGGAGCTACGTACGAATATGTGTAATAGTATAAATACAACACGGTTAACCTGGACACTCTCTATGGCGGGGAGGAAAAGGAGGGGAAGGGCATGAAGCGCAAAGTAAATGTACACCACTCTCAGTATGTTCCACTTATAAAAATTAAATTAAAAATAAATAAATAAAAAATAAAAATAAATAAAACTAGGTGGCCACATCCTGCTTGTGAACAAACATTCTATCGTATCTTATGACCGAATCATCTAAAAATATGTTTTTCATGGTATCGAATCCGGGTGCATTCTTCCTCTGATTTACAACACCCCGGTCCTTTTTTTATTTTTTATTTTATTTTATTTTTATAAATCAGGGTCTTGCTCGGTTGCCGAGAGTCTCTCTACTTGCGGAGGCCGTCCTCCAACCTGTTATCCTCCTTTCTCAGCCTCCCAAGTCAGTACGGGGATTACAGATGTAGGCCACAAGGCCAGATCATTCCAGTTTATCGAGTAGTCACTCAAATTGACATGGATCATCTCTTTTTGTTCCTATTCCCTTAGGGAATTTCTGAATTGACTGTCAGTCTCTTAGGAAACAAGATGTCAGGAGGGAATTTTAAAATTTTCCAGTGATTTTCCTTCACTCTGTCTGAATTTGGTCAATTGCACGAGCAGCTCAGCGCTTTTTATTTGCCGTAGCGTTCAGTTCCCTCGTGGTCCCTAAGGCCCGTCCCCACCGTCTCCTGATGGATTCTGCAAATGGGGAGACATTGATCATCTTCTCACCCTTTTGACTTCATTATCCTCGACGTCTGTCAGAACTGAACTTCTCTTCCAGCTCACATTTTCAACACGCTTTATATATCTTTCTGCTTCTCAGACATACCTTGATTCTTTTTATTTTCTGAAATACTGGGGATTGCACCCAGGAGAATTCTAGTTCCAAGCTGCACCCCACCCTATATTATTTTTATTTTTATTTTTATTTTTAATTTAATTTAATTTTTATTTTATTTTTTATTTTATCTTATTTTTATTTTATTTTATTTTATTTTTTATTTAATTTAATTTAATTTTTATTTTTTATTTTATTTTATTTTTAATTTAATTTAATTTTATTTTTAATTTAATTTAATTTTTTATTTTATTTTTAATTTAATTTTTTATTTTATTTTATTTTTAATTAATTTTATTTTATTTTTAATTTAATTTAATTTAATTTAATTTAATTTAATTTATTTTATTTTGTGTTTAATTTAATTTAATTTTTTATTTTATTTTATTTTTTATTTTATTTTATACTTTATTTTTTATGTAATTTAAATTTAAATTTAATTTTTTATTTTACTTTATTTTTTATTTACTTTAATTTTTTATTTTATTTTATTTATTTATTTTGGTGGTCCTGGGGTTCCTGCAAATCCTTCTACCTCCAGGCTACACTCCCAGACCTATTTTATATTTTTGAAACTCCACCACGCTTGGTTCTAAACCAAATTCTCTATGAAACCATTCACGTCTTAGGTCAGCCAATTCTCAAATGAGGCCCGAGAGGCCAAACTGGGCTGTGTGTGTCCTTTTCCACACTGGACAATGAAACTGGAATTAGATGTGTTCATGGAGTTGGTGTGGCTAGGACTGACTCCAAATTTACACCGGTTACTCCTCCAGTAAGATATTCTTGAAGATGTTTGTCACATTCTTTTTTTTTTTTTTTTTTTTTTACTGTTAAAAATAAAAACTTCCAGCCGGGCGTGGTGGCGCGCGCTGGTCATCCGGGCATTCGGGAGGCTGAGACGGGAGGACCGCGGTTCGAGGCCGGCCCCAGCCACTTAGCGAGGCCCTCGGCAACTCAGTGAGACCCGGTTTCAAAATAAAGAATAAGGGGTGTATTCTTTCGAGTCACCCCTCCGTGCCGGTCTGGTATGGAGCTGTATTTCTATTTTCTGTATTTCTATCTTTCTAATAAACTTTTTTAAATCTTAAAAAAATATATATCTTTTTAATTTTGAAACAAGGCCTCACTAAGTTGGTCAGGGTGATGGCAAATAGCCCTTAATTTCTGACTGAGACTGGAACCCAGGGGCATTCTACCTCTGAGCTGCACCCAAACCCTGTTTTATTCATTTATTTTATTTTATTTTATTTATTTACTTAATTTTTTTGCGGTACTGGGGATGGAACCCAGGGACATTCTACCTCTGAGCTCCACCCAAACCCTATTTAATTCATTTTATTTTATTTATTTATTTATTCAATTTTTGCGGTACTGGGGATGGAACCCAGGGGCAGAAATTCTGGCTCTGAGCTACACCCCAGACCTATTTTATTCATTTATTTTATTTATTTACTTAATTTTTTTTGCGGTACTGGGGATGGAACCCAGGGACATTCTGCCTCTGAGCTAAACCTCAACCCTATTTTATTCATTTATTTTATTTTACTTATTTATTTATTTATTTATTTATTTATTTATTTATTTATTTATTTATTTATTTATTTGCGGTACTGGGGATGGAACCCAGGGGCCTTCTGAGAGCTACACCCAAACCCTGTTTTATTCATTTATTTTCTTTTATTATTATTTTTGTGGTGCTGGGATGGAACCCAGGGGCATTCTACCTCTAAGCTATACCCCAAATCTATTTAATTCATTTATTTTATTTTATTTATTTACTTAATTTTTTTTTTTTTTTTTTGCGGTACTGGGGATGGAACCCAGGGACAGAATAATCTGCCTCTGAGCTAAATCTCAACCCTATTTTATTCATTTATTTAATTAATTTATTTATTTATTATTTTTTTGCGGTACTGGGGATGGAACCCAGGGGCCTTCTACCTCTGAGCTAAACCTCAACCCTGTTTTATTCATTTATTTTATTTTATTTATTTATTTATTTTTATATTTATTTATTTATTTGTTTGTTTGTTTTTTGCGGTACTGGGGATGGAACCCAGGGGCCTTCTGTGAGCTACACCCAAACCTTATTTGATTCCTTTATTTTATTTTATTTTATTATTTTTTTGTGGTGCTGAGCATTCTACCTCTGAGCTACACCCAAACCCTGTTTTATTCATTTATTTTCTTTTATTATTATTTTTGTGGTGCTGGGGATGGGACCCAGGGGCATTCTACCTCTGAGCTACCTATTTAATTCATTTATTTTATTTATTTATTAAATTTTTTTTTTCAGTACTGGGGATGGAACCCAGGGGCCTTCTATCTGTGAGCTACACCCAAACCCTATTTTATTCATTTATTTTATTTTATTATTGATTTTTTTGTGGTGCTGGGGATGGAACCCAGGGGCATTCTACCTCTGAGCTACACCCTCAACTCTATTTTATTTAACTTTTTCTATTTATTTATTTATTTATTTTTGTTTGTTTGTTTTTGCGGGTCTGGGGATGGAACCCAGGGACATTCTAACCTCTGAGCTCCACCCCCTGCCCTATTTTTTATTCTTTATTTCGAAACCGGGTCTCACTGAGTTGCAGAGGGCCTCGCTAAGTAGCCGAGGCCGGCCTCGAACCGCGATCCTCCGGTCTCAGCCTCCCGAATGCCGGGAGCCGACTTGAGCATGTCTCTTTTTAACTGGGTGTGTTAAAGAAAGCCATATGTTTTCATAGTATATTCTCACACAGTCGCCTGATCTCTTTATAATATTTATTTCCAGGGTTTCCAGCCTCAGGAATACCCTAGGTGTATTTATACACCGTTTCTAGTCACACATAACATAAATTACTATTTCCATCTCGAGATGACAGTATAATTTCTGTGCTGTAGGCAGGGCATCGGGACTCCAAACAGATATTTTGGTGCCTTTTTTATTTGGCAGATACTGCGGGAAAAAGGTTTCCTTCATAAAGAACACTGCTATCAAAAGCAGACATATTGAAATATCCCATAATTTGAGGAAGGTGCCGTCTCTACGCAAAAATAAAATAAAATAAAATAAACTCTTAATTCTCCAGCAGGAAATAAACTCGCTGACATTTCCTGGAGGAAATTATATGCGAGTGGAATTTCTGTGCGGCTGAAATTTACTGTAGGCCTTTCAATCCGATAAGCAGTTGAATTTTATGTTTTCTTTAGGACTTTTCTCATTAAAGTGTAAGAGCCTTGAATATAAATATAAATATAAAATAAAATATATAAAATATAAAATAAAAATAATATATAAAATAAAATATAATATAAAATAGGCCTGGGAGTGTAGCCCGGAGGGAGAAGGGCTTCCAGGAACCCCAGTACCACCAAATTAATAATAATAAATAAATATAAATATAAAAATAAAATAAAATATATAAAATATAAAATAAAAATAATATATAAAATAAAATATAATATAAAATATGCCTGGGAGTGTAGCCTGGAGGTAGAAGGGCTTCCAGGAATCCCAGTACCACCAAATAATAAAAAATAAAAATAAAAAATATAATAAAAAATAAAATATAAAATAGGTCTGGGAGTGTAGCCCGGAGGTAGAAGGACTTCCAGGAACCCCAGTACCACCAACATTATAATAATAAATAATAAATAATAATAATAATAATAATAATAATAATAATAAAAGTAAATAAAATAATATAAAATATAAAATAGGTCTGGGAGTGTAGCCCGGAGGTAGAAGGGCTTCCAGGAACCCCAGGACCACAAAAAATAAATAAATAAATAAATAAATAAATAAATAAATAAATAAAATAAGTGCATGGTAGATGGTTTTCTAACCAGATTTTATATGGAATCAGAGAGCTGGACATCTGAGCCCCTGAATGAATTTGGATTATTATTATTATTATTATTATTATTATTATTATTATTTTATTTTTTGCAGTACTGGGGATGGAACCATTATTATTATTATTATTATTATTATTATTATTATTATATTTTATTTTTTGCAGTACTGGGGATGGAACCATCATTATTATTATTATTATTATTATTATTATTATTATATTATTTGCAGTACTGGGGATGGAACCATTTATTATTATTATTATTATTATTATTATTATTATTATTATTATTTTATTTTTTGCAGTACTGGGGATGGAACCCAGGGCCATTCTACCTCCAAGCAACACCCCCAGCCCTATTTTTTATTCTTTATTTTGAAACAGGGTCTCACTGAGTTGTGGAGGGCCTCGCTAAGTAGCTGAGGCCGGCCTCGAACCGCGATCCTCCCGTCTCAGCCTCCCGAATGCTGGGACGACAAGCATGCGCCACCACGCCCGGCTCGATTTTTATTATTTTTGAAGAATAAAAAAGGAGTGGTTTATTCGGATCAGATGATGGATCTCCACAGCAGGTGTAAATAAATAGAACCAGAGACTAGTATGTGGAGATCAGCCAAGGACTGAATATTTACTCTCGTATATGGAAGCTAAAAAATAGGGGATGGGGAGATAAGAAACTGTCGATGGATGAGAAGAGAGAGTTGTGGAAGAGCAGAAGAGGGCTGAAAGTGGGGAAGGGGACGGGAAAAATTGATAAAAGAAACCCACCTGCTGGCATGGCGCTGATGTGTAATTATTATGCAACAAGAAAAGTAAGTAAGTAAAAAAGAACAGATGCTTTCGCAAATGCCCCAGGCTGGGTAAAACACACCCACAGAGTGGAAACCTTGCAGGGAGAAGCAGCTCGGCTGGAAGGCAGGGGTAGGAATCTGCGAGAAAAATATAAATGTCTGAGACGCTGTCACGCATCGGCATGCGGTATGATGGATATTTCCATACCCGGGGCCTGGGCGGTCATTTTCCCGGAGACATAGTCCAGAACGTCCCAGGAGATGTGTTAACCACAGTCACTTAAAATCACGTTTCTTTCCAGAGAGACCGGAACCAGAATGTATTATAGTGAATAATAATAGAATATAATATATAGTAAATAATCATATAATATAATAAATATCATATCATATAATATAATATAACATAATATATAGTGAATAATATAATATAATAGTGAATGTATTATAATCAGAATATATTATAATATATTATATTATATATAATATATTATATATTATATATAATATATATAATATATAATATAATATATATGTATAATATATATAATATATAATATTATACATAATATATTATAATATATATTATGTATAATATTATATATTATGTATAATATATATTAATATATATGTATAATATATATTAATATATATTAGATATATAATTATATTATATATTATATATTATATAATATATTATATTATATATTATATTACATTATATATATTATATATAATATATTTATATTATATTATATATATTATATATTATATTGTATATATTATATATTACATATTATATAATATATATTATAATATATATTATAATATATATTATGTATAATATATATTAATATATATTATATACATATAATTATATTATATATATTATATTATATTATATTATATATTATATTATATATTATATATATATTATATTATATTATATTATATTATATTATATATTATATTATATTATATATAATATAATTATATATTATATATTATATATTATATTTTATTTTATTTATTTATATTTATATTTATTTTATTTATTTATTTGTTTATTTTGGTGGTACTGGGGTTCCTGGAAGCCCTTCTCCCTCCGGGCTACACTCCCAGACCTCTTTTATATTTTATTTGGAAACAGGGTCTCCTAAGCCGGCGCGGCTGGCCTCGAACCCGCGCCGTCCTCCCGTCTCCGCCTCCCAGGCGCGGGGATGACAGGCCGCGCCCCCACGCCTGGCTCCTGCACATTTTTTAAGGGAGGCTTTTGCTGAAAGTAACCCAAAGCTTGCCTAACCCACCCGTTTTATCTTGATATCAACCTTTCGTGACCCATTGTATCGGGCATACATATTTTATGCGGAGTCTGAAGACTGTCTTGTTTATCAAAACGCATCTCTAGGACCATAAATATCTGTATTTCTCGGCAGAGTGACCTTCATTGGAAGTCACCCACCTGGCTGCTAAATTTTTAAGTCTGTTGACCAGAGGGAGCTGGGCTTCGCGAAGCAGCTAAATGGACTCAAGTCATGAAAGAAAGAAAGAAAGAAAGAAAGAAAGAAAGAAAGAAAGAAAGAAAGAACGAACAGCATTCGGGAGGCCGAGACTGGAGGACCGCGGTTCGAGGCCGGCCTCGGCTACTTAGTGTGGCCCTCCGCAACTCAGCGAGACCCTGTTGTTGCAAAATAAAAATATTGAAAAAGTATTAACATAATAAAAGAGACAAATTCAAGCACTTAAAAAAAATGGCATAGTATTTGCACACAACCACATACTTTACACTATTTCTAGGTTACCCGTAACAATGTGGGATCCGTGGATGGATATAAGTGTGTGTATATATACATATACATATAATATACATATAATATACATATAATATACATATAATATACATATATACATATATACATATATACATATATACATATATACATATATACATATACATATATATATATATATATATATATTTTTTTTTTTTTTTTTTTTAATCTAGAATTGTTTGATTCTGTTGATGTGAGATCTATGGATGGGGCGGGAGCGCCGGCTGCATTTGCCCGGCACGGTCTGGGCAGGCTGCCAGCTTTTTCCCTTTCTCACGGTTGGCCTTGATTCAATGAGATCTCTTCTTTCCTCAAATAGAAATTACGTCCGAAACACTGAAACCAGTTATTTAACACTTTTAGTAAATTTGCCATGGGACTATGTCAATGAGACTAACCACACAGGCACGCACGCACACACACACACACACACACACACACACACTCACTCACTTTTATATATATGTAATATGCATATTTATATCTAGTTCTCAAAGCAAACCTTCTCACCGATAACATCCACAGCGACTGACTACTCAAGTTGAAGGAGGGAAGACGTGTTTGCTCGTGGCTAGGCTGGGTCTGCAGGGTTCAGGTCATGGTGGTGGAAAAAAGAAAAAGAAGGCCAGAAAATAGATAACAAAAATTCGTGTCTTTTAATTGTACTTTTGGAGAAAAAAAAATTTTTTTTAATTTCCTCATAGAAAAAAAAATTCATCTCCTCTTGAAATGGAGTTTTTTTTTTTTTTTTTTTTTTTTTTTTTGGTGATACCGGGGTTCCTGGAAACCCTTCTACTTCCGGGCTATACTCCCAGACCTATTTTTAAAATATTTTTATTTGGAAACAGGGTCTCTTAAGCCAGCACGCCTGGCTTCAAACCTGCGCCATCCTCCTGTCGCGGCTTCCCCAGCGCGGGGATGGCGAGCGTGCGCCACCACGCCCGGTGAAAATGGAGATCTTGATTTACATTTTCCATCCAATAGGTGCCTACGTGAAGGAGAAATCTATTTTGAGAGGCTGGTTTTCTAAACACCTGTCTTTCGCTTCCTTCAACTTGAGTAGTCAGTCGCTGTGGATGTTATCGGTGAGAAGGTTTGCTTTGAGAACTAGATATAAACATGCATATTACATATATATATGAGTGTGTGTGTGTGTGTGTGTGTGCGTGCATGTGTGCCTGTGTGGTTAGTCTCATTCACGATTGGCTTGCACAAATGAGAGGATTCTTCGCAGACAGCTGTCTACGAAGGGTCCAGGAGGGCGGATGGTGAAAGGTCGAAAGTCAGAGGTAAGGTCTTCAGATGCAACTCGCCTCGCCTTTTCCGTACAAAGTAAAGAAAGACAGAATATATGAAAAATCTCAACCACACGATTTCCTCTGGCCTAGGCGGAAAATCTGCCCCCCCAGAGATGCCCGTGTTCTGTTCCCCCCAAATCTGTAGATAGAGTTCTCACCTAGCAAGAGGAACTTTGCAAATGTGATTAAATTTAAGGGTCTTTGAGCTGGGGAGATTTTCCTGGGGTTACCCAGATGGGTTCTTATGCAGAAGTTCAGAGTCGAGGTAGGATGTACTGGAGGCAAATTTAGAATATTTTAGGGACATGAACATGACGGTACATGAGCAGCCCCGGGAAGGTTCGAAAGACAAGCCGCCAATTGTCCCCTCTGAGCTTTCGGGAAGATTGATCCTCACCAGTGCCTGGGTTTTTACAATATTTGACCTCCTTTGCTAAAAGGGAATCAATCTGTATGATGTTTTGATTTTTTTTTTTAACTCGTGAAACAGGGCCTCGCTAAGTAGCCGAGGCTGGCCTCGAACCGCGATCCTCCTGTCTCAGACTCCCGGGTGCTGGGATTACAAGCCTGCGCCACCACGCCCGGCTGAGAGTTCACTTTTTAATGTTTGGAGTTGACATTGTGCAGTCATGAGGGTTGTAACCTCAGCAGTGGATAAAACCATTGTAACGAATTGACTGGGTGGTGACCCAGGCCAGCCGAGTGTGGCTGGAGAAGCTGGGGACCCCTTGGAGATTACAGAAATGGTTCCTCCTCCATCCTGAGCTCTCACTTGCCTTCGGCCTCCATGATGTGAAGACCACAGCCCATGTGCTTTTACTTTCGCCACCCCACGACGCCATGTCCTGGGGACCCCGGTCCCAGGCCTCACATGAACTCAACCTGAAACCCTAAGAAGATCACATGGTCCGGTGTTTAGATTATAGCTGAAGGAATGCTGACTGCAACAGGAACCAAAGTCTTCAACACATGAACTTTCAGGGAACATTCCAGGTCCAAGCCGTAAGAGAGATTATTTTTCTCCAGAGGTCTTCCCTTGGGGACCTCTTGAAAACCTGCTTCTGTCTTCTGTAATGGTTCGTCTGCTTTGGGGGGAGGCTTTTAAAGTATAACAACCTGCCAAAGGGCTAGACAGGGGCCAGCAAGGCCGGCATCGGAGCCTGCCGTGAGACATGGCCAATGCTGGGGCCTCCTAACCCGGGAATGGAACCTGCCGAGGGGTTAGGCCGGTGCTGGGGCCAACGAGGCCGGCATTGGAGCCTGCCGTGAGGCTAGGCTGGTGCTGGGGCCTCCGAGGCTGGGATTGGAATCCTGCCAAAGGGTTAGGCCGGTGCAGTGGCCAAAGGCCAGCATCAGAGCCTGGCGTGAGGCAAGTTCACTCCTGCGGCCTCCAAGGCCGGGACCAAAGCCAGCTTAGGGGTTACACCGGTGCAGGGGCCAGCGAGACCAGAACTGGGGCCACCCATGAGGCAAGGCCACTGCTTGAGCCAGCGAGGTCTGGATTAGTCCACTGAGTAGCCAGGCCACTACTGGGACCATCAAGAGTGGGATCGGTACTTGCAACGCGGCATGCACAGAGAAATATCGCAGAAAATATAAATCAGACGCTTCTCTTAATCAGCAATAACTAGGAGGAAAAGGGCAACAGGAAGAGGTCGAGCTATAGAAAGGGCCCTATAGTGAAGCAACTAATGTGACCAATCAGAGGGTATGTAATACTGGAGGACGGAGCCTCTTTAAAATGCAGGAGGTACATAAACAAATGTATCAAAGTAAATCACCAAAGAAGTGTGGGATGGAGGGAGGGGGAGGGAATGGGATGGGGGCTGGAGGAGGGCTAATTGGATGATGTGTGCTTGTATATCCTCTCAAGTCTTGTACTCCAATGTGATTGATATATGACTACAATGCACCAATTTAAAAAATAAATTAATTTAAAAAAACCAAAAACAAAACAAAAAAACAAAACAAAACAAAACAAAAAGTATCCAATCCCTCGTCCATTTTGCCATTTTGCAAGTTTTCAACTGTTGTTTGTGTCTTTGAATCGCAATTCCTTATGTTTCTGTGTAAGGTTATTTATTTTTTTTTTTCTGTACTGGGGGTGCAACCCAGGGGCATTCTATCTTTGAACTCTACTCCAGCCCAATTTTTAATTATTCTCTTCTATTTTATTATTATTATTATTATTATTATTATTATTGCGCGTCTGGGGATGGAACCCAGGGGCATTTGACCTCCGAGCTACGCTCCCTGCCCTGGTTTTTATTCTTTATTTTGAAACGGGGTCTCACTGAGTTGAGGAGGGCCTAAGTAGCTGAGGCCGGCCTTGAACCGTGATCCTCAGGTCTCAGCCTCCCCAATGCTGGGATTACAAGTGTGCACCGCCATGCCCGGCTTGTGTAAGGTTATTTTTTATTTCCTCTCTTATTCTTAATCATTCTGGTTATGGCAGAGAAGTAGGAGGCCTGTCAGAGCCTAAGGACTGGTTTGCCATCAGAGTCGGCTGAGGTGAGACTTAACAGGTGCCATGGCGGTCGCTGCCTGGGGTGTGGACGCTCCTGCCTTAAGGCCGATGTCACGCGCCACTGTGATGTCACTGAATGGGAACTTGGTAAAGGTCCAGCCCGTGGAGATTCCTAAGGCAAGTTCCAGCGTACCCCTGAGTACAGGGCAATGTCTCGCACTCCTCACAGGTTGAAATAGAAAGACGCAGACTCGGCCTGCTTGTAAAGGTAACTCAAAAGGAAATGGGAATCCAGGAAGCCTCCCTGAGGTTCGAAATATAGATTTTTTTTAAAAATTTAGAGCCGGGCGTGGAGGCGCACGCCTGTCATCCCAGCATTGGGGAGGCCGAGACGGGAGGATCGCGGTTCGCGGCCAGCCTCAGCTACTTAGTGAGGCCCTCTGCAGCTCAGTGAGACCCGGATCCAAAATAAAGAATAAAAATTAGGGCTGGGGGTGCAGCTCGGAGGTCGAGTGCCCCTGGGTTCCATCCCCAGACCCGAAATAAAATAAAATAAAATAAAATAAAATAAAATAAAATAAAATAAAATAAAATAAAATAAAATAAAATTTAGTCTCCATTGTAAAGAATCAAAATGGTGGAAATTATTCAACCACGGCATTTTCAGAAGTCGATTAAAATTAGGTAATCTCATCGGAGTGGTGCCGCCAGATTGAAGTCCAGAGACCTCATGCAGGAGAAGATGGAGAGGTAAGTAGGTAGGTTCTGCCTCTCGCCTGTGATGGTTGGTACCACTGATGGCTCTGACAGTGACAAGACCATCCATGGATGAACTTCCAAACCGTGAGCTACACAAACCTCTTTTGTTTCTTTCTTTCTTTCTTTTTTTTTTTTTTTGTGGTCCTGGGGCTGGACCCCAGGGGCTTTCGACCTCCAAGCTACATCCCCAGCCCTATTTTTATTCTTTATTTTGCAACAGGGTCTCACTGAGTTGCCGAGGGCCTCACTAAGTAGCCGAGGCCGGCCTCGAACCGCGATCCTCCGGTCTCACTCAGCCTCCCGAAGGCTGGGATGACAAGCGTGCCCACCATGCCCGGCTATATACCTCTTTTATTTATAAAGTTGGCCTGCCTCAGGCATTTCATAGCAATGAAAGCTGAGTGATGTATTTCATAATTTACATTTTAATTCAAATAAAGCTCTAAGTTTTTCTTTCATGGATGTCTCAATATACAATCAACACACACACACACACACACACACACACACACACACAAACTCACAGATCACAGAAGCATGCCTGTGGGAAATCTAGGTCTCAGATCTGGAAGTATTTACCCAGTACCACTGAATCTCATGAGATCTACAGGTTTGTTTTTATTTATTTTTCCCTACGCCAGAAAGTATTCGGCGCTTTGACTCACAAAATGAATGAACGGAGGAAATACAGAAAGCCTCATAGGAGTCTCCTAAAAATAGAACTCCCATAGAGGGAAAGACAGATAATTCACACATTAGCATAAACGCAACTAAGGTTTCTTTGAACAGATCGGGATGTCGGTAGAAATGTTTGACAGTCCTCCAGATTTTCTCCTTTAGGGAAAAAAAAAAAATCGGCGTCAAGATAAGCATTTATGTTTGTTTTTGGAAAAAAGGAAAACAAATGTCATGTTATTTATATAGAATAGATCTTTTTGTAAGGCCGGACCCCGGCACGGAAGAGTATTTTAGAGTGAACGTTCCTAGCCTTGAAAACATAGCAGTAAATCCAGGAAGGATCATGTACTTAGGAAAGCGTTTCTACCTAAATAGGTTTTTCTTTTCTTTTTTATTTTTGCAGCGGGAAATATAATTCGTATGGAAGCCAGGCGTGGTGGCGCATGCTTGTCATCATTTTGGAGCATTTTGGAGGCTGAGACCGGAGGATCGTGGTTCGAGGCCGGCCTCAGCTACTTGGCGAGGCCCTCTGCAACTCAGGGAGACCCTGTTGCAAAATAAAGAGTAAAAAAAATAGGGCTGGGGGTGTAGCTTGGAGGCTGAATGCCCCTGGGTTCCATCCCCCGACCCGCAAAATAAATAAAAAATAAATAAAAAATAAATAAAAAATAAATAAAAAATAAATAAAAAATAAATAAAAAATAAATAAAAAATAAATAAATAAAATCAAATATCATCATCTGCTTGTGGGTCAAACTTGAGAAACACAGAAATTGTAGAATGGAAAACACTCCGCCTCCCGGCCAATCACTTTGTATTCGGGAAGGGGGTGTGCCCACTAACGTGGAGAAAGCCCTGGCTTAATTATTATAAGATGTTGAGTGGTATCTCTGGATTCTAGTCATTAGCTCCCAGTAAGGATACACGCCCCACCCCTCACTGTCACTACCAAAAAGTTATAAAAAATAACTTTGCTAAACGTCCCCTTGAGAAGTCGAGTCTCCTTTGTGAATAGCCAGAGATTTCATTCCAGAATTATAAACAGGTAAGGCTGAGGTTATGGTTATCCATTCGCTAGGAGCAAAGATATTACTACCAAAAAATAAAAAAATAAAATAAAATAAAAAAAAGAAAGAAAAAGGAGAAGAAAAAAAAATAATACTAGTATTGATGGACCCCGAAACCAGTTTTCCTGTGAATCCGGGCATGGTCTAGCAACACTACTGGTTTAGAATGAGAAGACTCCAGAATTATAAACAGGTAAGGCTGAGGTTATGGTTATCCATAAATAAATAAATAAATAAATAAATAAATAAATAAATAAAAATAAATAAAATAAATAAATAAAAATAAAAACAAAAGAAAGAAAAAGGAGAAGAAAAAATAATACTAGTATTCATGGACCCCGAAACCAGTTTTCGTGTGAATCTGGGCATGGTCTAGCAACACTACTGGTTTAGAATGAGAAGACTCCAGAATTATAAACAGGTAAGGCTGAGGTTATGGTTATCCATTCGCTACGAGCAAAGATATTACTACCAAAATAAATAAATAAATAAATAAATAAATAAATAAATAAATAAATAAATAAAAATAAAAACAAAAGAAAGAAAAAGGAGAAGAAAAAATAATACTAGTATTCATGGACCCCGAAACCAGTTTTCCTGTGAATCCGGGCATGGCCTAGCAACACTACTAGTAACTATTAGAAGAAGCCCAGGCTATTTTTGTATAAAATGAAGAATAAATGTTTGTCGAAAGGACCTGGCCCCGAACCCTGGACCCCGAAGGCGTCGGCTTCTTTCAGATTAAAGCAGATTTTTGTCACCTCGGTGGGGGCTTTGCCTCCTTCGCGGTCTCCCCAGGCCCCGGCACCCCCAGTTCAGACTTTCGACCATGACCCCATCGGACCTTGTAAGAAGTTCAGACAAGCTGGCGGTGACCAAAAAAAAAAAAAAAAAAAAAAAAAAAAATCCCTGAAGAAAAATGTCAGCCCAGCCCGTCCCCGTCCTTGGGGGGCTGAGACGGGAAGGTCACAGGTTCGAAGTCAGCTTCAGACACTTAGCGAGACCCTGTTTGAAAAGAAAGAATAAAATAAGGCCTGGCTGGCTTCAATCCCCCATAACACACACACACACACAGAGACACACGCATAAAGTCAAAAATCTAGATAATTCCTTTTGTCCAGCACGTTAATGAATAATGTAATTGCGTGCATAAATAAATTTCTGTCGGGAGACATTAAAACAGTAATAACAAAAACGCAGCGCGCGTAGCTGACCTGAGGTGAGGCAGGCGGAGGCTGTCATCTTAAAAACATTCATATTGGGAACTGGGAGCAAATTTATTTGATGGGAACAATGAACTCTAAAGGTTGAATGCATTAGGACTCGAATCCAGTAAGAATACACACAATATTTTTTTTTTTCCCAACACTGGAAATATTTGCTTTTTCCCTCCCACACTTAAAACATTCTTTTGTGTTTTGTACTGAAGATCAAGAACTAAACATTTCACTTTTATATCTCTCCCGTGGGGTACTTTTAAATTAAGTTGGTCTCCGGCTATTATATTTATTTTAATCCTTTGAGTTTATTTATTTATTTTTTTTTCCCAACCACAAAGCCTCCCGGTTTACCAGGGCACTGCCGGGCGGCGCTGAACGCCGCTGAGACGCAGCCATTCTCTTGCTCAGTAAACAGAGTTTTTTTTTCCCCTTCCGCACTAAAGAGTAGAGATTAAGTCAATAAGCCTTGACAGCAACTTGTTCAGCCTCTCCTAAAAATTCATAGGGATTCCTTTTTAATCTTGCCCATTTTCAAATTGTATGAAATGAAGGAAAATATAAGAATTTTAGACCTAGTATCTCTTAGAATGAACTTTTAAAAAACCAAGGTCTAAGATTTAAATGTTGTTTTTTTTGTGTGTGTGTGTGTGGGGGGGGTCTGGGGATGGAACCCAGGGGCATTCGACCTCTGACCTACACCCCCAGCCCGGTTTTTTATTCTTTATTTTGAAACAGGGTCTCACTGAGTTGCAGAGGGCCTCGCTAAGTAGCCGAGGCTGGCCTCGAACCGCCATCCTCCTGCCTCAGCCTCCCGAATGCTGGGATGACAAGAATGCATCATGACACCCGGCTAAGAAGATTTTTAAATGTGATGATACTGACGTAAATATGGTGAATATATGTGTCAAGTAAACAAGAAACTATATGTATGTGAACACACATACACACACAAACACGTATGTAACTTTTGTGTCTGTATATATATATTTTACAAACATACATACGTGTATTTTTACATCATGCATATATAAAAATGCATACATATATTTGCGTGTATATATACACGCAAGCACATACATATACAGGCACATGCATATATTTGCATATATATACATATATTTGCTTATATATTTGTGTACACACGTATATTTGCGTGTATGCATATATTTGCGCATGCACTATATTTGCATGTATACACACATTTGCACATGCGCACATTTGCATGTATACATGTATTTGCACACGCACATATTTGCATGTATACATATATTTGCATATACACATATACACAAATGTTTGCATATATGCATATATACACACATATACTTATATGTATATATGTATATGTATATATATATGTATTTGTATGTATATATGTATATATGTAGATATACATAGTATATCTACATATATATTTCAACATATATGTATATACATATATGTGTATACACACACACACATACAAGCACATACACCTGATTCGGTACGTGTCTGTGTATACGTGTGTGTTCTGGCGAAAATTTCCACTGCTAAAATACAAGAAAACCGACCGCGCAACTTAGAAGAAGGGAGGTTTATTTGCTCCCACTTTTCTGGAGGTCTCAGGGTTTCGGTCCACGTCAGGCCTGGTTACATCTGCACAACTCAGGGTCAGGTAGCAGCAGGAAGCCGAATTTGGGAGAGGGCGAGGGCTCCGATCGCACAACATGGAGGTCAGAGGCAAGAGACTGCATAAGCCAGAGGCTTCCGAGACACAAGCACAGACCCTACAGCCACAGCCCCAGGGACCCAGCTCCTCCAGTCACACCCAGCGGCCCAGGTGACACCGAGTACACACACCGCAATGGGTTATTCACCGAGGACCCGACAATCCTCATGACTCAATTCCATCAACTCTGAACATCAATTCCCGAGCACTTCAAGGGAACCTTCGATATCTAATCACAACAGTGCGCGCGTGTGTGTGTGTACGTCTGACACACACGGAGCCCTCTGTGCCTCAAGGGTTCGATGGCCAGGCACCGCTTCCAACTAAATAAACCTTCTGAGTCACGAGCTAGTCGGCGAACATTGTCATTGTGTGGATATCGGGGAGTAAAGTTTTTTGAACTAAGACAGCTATGACAGGACCAGGTAATATAATATTACAAGACCAGTATCCTATAGGCAATCCATCATGATGGACCAAAATGTCGCTAGGCGGTACATGAGTGCACATACAAATTCCACTGCCTTTATTGAAATTATTTTAGATTCAAAAAAAAAAATATATATATATATATATATATATTTTATGTTTATGTATAAGTATATAGAAATTATTTATATATATAATATTTATGTTTATGGATAAGTATATATATATTTATTTATATTTATTTTTGTATGGGTGTGTGTAACTGGGGATTGAATCAAGGAGCATTCTACCTCTGAGTTACGACCACCTTGATATACAAGATTTGACCACCTCCAGGTTGATGGGAAGCAGGTGATGCTGGGCCATACAGAATCTCTACACTGAGATGATATAATGGATTTCTTTTTTTTTTTTTTTTTTTCGGGTCTGGGGATAGAACCCAGGGGCATTCTACCTCCGAGCTACACCCCCTGCCCTGTTTTTTTATTCTTTGTTTTGAGACAGGTCTCACTGAGTTGCAGGGGGCCTCGCTAAGTAGCTGAGGCTGTTCTTGAACAAAGATCCTCCGGTCTCAGCGCCACCGCGCCCGGCTGATATAATGTATTTAATTGGCCAAAATATTGTGATGATATATGTGAAGGAAATCAGAACACAGACCTGAGTCTTATCAATTTTACAATCTCAACCATGTACTTAAAAATGTGCTAAAACAAGCCAGGCGTGGCGGCGCACGCTCGTAATCCCAGCGCTTGGGAGGCTGAGACAGGAGGATCGCGCGGGTTCGAAGCCAGCCTCAGCTACTTAGTGAGGCTCTCGGCAACTCAGTGAGACCCTGTTTCCAAATAAAATATAAAATAGGTCTGGAGTGTAGCCCAGAGGTAGAAAAGCCCCTGGGATCCACCCTCAGTACCACAAGAAAAGAAAAAGTGCTTAAAAAGGACTGGAGAGAGTGAGGGAAAGAAAATTATGAGAAGTTACTCACAGAAGATGTTAAGATCTGTGGGTGGCGGGGTAGCATCTATTCCTATTGTCTTTCCTGTCTCCGTTATTTTTACAGTGATTAGGTAACTCCAGGCAATTTACAACCGTCCTTTAAAAGTGCGGTTGGACAACTCAGAACACATGGACCGATTCTGGCCCACTGCCTGTTTTGGTAAATAAAGATTTCTTGGAACACAGACGTGCTCATGTGTGGAGTGTCAAGTAAGGCTACTCTCTCGTGAAAACACTAGGTCTGAGTGGAGTGAGGCTTTTATACCTGAGAGTTCTTTGACAGAGATACAATCAACTCTGGATTGGACACGTGTGGAAAAAAAAAATGTGTCGATATTGCACATGAACAGACTTATTCTTTTTATTGTCATTATTTCCTAAGAAATATAGTGTAAGGACTATTTCCCTAGCATGTACACCGTGTTCTCCGCTGTGCATCTTCCAGAGATGACGTAAAGTGTATATGGAGGTGTCTCAGTTAGCAATCCTACTCCTGTGACTCAATAAACCTGACCACGCAACTTGGAGAAAGGATGATTAATTTTGCTCACATTTCTGGAGATTTCGGCAGCTCAGTCTCGTCAGGCCAGGTCTGCGGAGCTCAGGTCATGGCGGGAGGAAGCAGAGGGGGAGCGCAAGGCCTCTCTGCTCTCCAAACATGGAGGCTGACAGCAAAAGAGAGATCAGGGAATTTAGAGTCCCAAGGCCACGCCCCCAGCAACCACTCCTTGGCAACCAAGCCCCACCTCCAACAAGGCTGCCACACCCCCAGCAACCACTCCTTAGCAACCAAGCCCCGCCTCCAACATGGCTGCCATGTCCCCAGTAACCACTCCTTAGCAACCAAGCCCCGCCTCCAACATGACTGCCATGTCCCCAGTAACCACTCCTTAGCAACCAAGCCCTGCTTCCAACATGGCTGCCACGCCCCCAGCAACCACTCCTTAGCAACCAAGCCCTGCTTCCAACATGGCTGCCATGTCCCCAGTAACCACTCCTTAGCAACCAAGCCCCGCCTCCAACATGGCTGCCACGCCCCCAGCAACCACTCCTTGGCAACCAAGCCCCACCTCCAACAAGGCTGCCACACCCCCAGCAACCACTCCTTAACAACCAAGCCCCGCCTCCAGCATGGCTGCCATGTCCCCAGTAACCACTCCTAAGCAACCAAGCCCCTCCTCCAACAAGGCTGCCACGCCCCCAGCAACCACTCCTTAGCAACCAAGCCCTGCTTCCAACATGGCTGCCATGTTCCCAGTAACCACTCCTTAGCAACCAAGCCCTGCTTCCAACATGGCTGCCATGTCCCCAGTAACCACTCCTTGGCAACCAAGCCCTGCCTCCAACATGGCTGCCACATCCGCAGCAACCGCTCCTTAGTAACCAAGCCCTACTTCCAACATGGCTGCCATGTTCCCAGTAACCACTCCTTGGCAACCAAGCCCTGCCTCCAACATGGCTGCCATGTTCCCAGTAACCACTCCTTAGCAACCAAGCCCCGCCTCCAACATGGCTGCCACATCCCCAGTAACCACTCCACTGAGGGTCCAGGGGCCAATCCCCAAGGGGTACCAAGAATGATACTGGTCTCCATGGAGACCGTAGGGCCTTGATGGAGCTTCCTGTGGTCATCATTTGCAAAAGCAGATAACAATTCTTAGGTTACGGAGTTTATGACGGGTTTAAAAGGGGTGAAGAGCTAACTCTAGTCTCCTTGGGTGGTCACATCTACAGTCTTTATTTCCTAAGTAAGTTTATTATTTTTCTTTTAATCTTCTTTTCCTTTTAGGAAAATTAAGAAAATTAGAAAATTTAGGCGTATGACTCACTCAAGGGTCTGTAACTACATGAAGACATAGGTAAGTTTTTGTTTTCCTTTTCTTTTCCTTGTAGGTTGAGCTCAAGAGAATTCTAACTCTGAGATACACCCCCACCAGCCCTTTTTATTTATTTATTTTGCTGTTGTTGTTGAAACGGGGGTCTCGCTGAGTTGCTGAGGGCGTAAGACCCCCGCCGAGGGGAGACCCTCAATCAACCTCGGGATAAGCGACGTCGAGTACCACGAGAGACTACGTCCTTGATGCAATGCGCAAAAGATAAAGGTTTATTAAGGAGCCAGTGCACTGGGGCCGACTCGGATAGGAGTTCGGCCCCGAGCCACTGAAAGTGTGGATATTTATAGGGAAAAGACCACCAGTTAGGGGGGTTTGGGCCAAGTTACATGCGTTTACAAAATATTACAGAATCATCTGAAAAGTACATTCTGTAGTCAGGTGTTAGATAAGATACCAGGTGTAGTCAGCAGGTTCCCGGCACAGGGTGCGCTGACCCGGTCAGTATAGATAAGATGCTAGATGGGTTCCTGGGACAGGGCGGGCTTATTGCATATTTCTCATTTTTAAGCCTATACTTCTTAAGCTGCAAGCTACAGTAAAATATACTTGTCTTTTTTTAACTATTAGCTGGCTGTTTTGATTATTAGCTAGCTGCTAGGGGCTTATAATTTTTCTTTTAAAATGGAGCCTTTCAAGGGCTAAATTGTTGGAGCTGGTTTCCAACCTTCAACCCTCCCGTCTCGGCCCCCCGAGTACTTGGGCGTGAGCTTCTTAGTAAGGTTATTTTTCTAGCAATTCCTTGCTGCTAAGAAATAAATGTTTATGCCTTTGTAGGTATAAAACGTAGGTTTCTAGAACTGAAGCAGGAACGTGAAAAGTTGCCCTCAAAGGTTCATTAAAAAGTCATTTGATTACATATTTTATTTGGGACTAATTAGATCAAGCCTTTCGGTCATTTGTGGATAATGTGGTTAAGATACATTTCACTAAGTGATTATGCTAAATTAATGTTTTAAAGTATCTCCTCTGCACATTGCAAACTGCTCTAACTGCGCGCGGCATATTTTCGTAGGATTTTTTTTTTCTTTTACTAGAACTAAGAATGTAAAGCAAACCAGAACTCATTACTCTGTCCCCTCAGGATGTGTGATATTGTGCTTTTCGAATTCTATTACATAATGTTGCACCGAGCGGTAAAGGCAATCAGCAACTGAGATTTTATTCCACCAGTCCCTATTAAAATCACTGTAGGTCTTTATTTTCTTTATTTTTTTTTTAACGTTAAATTCTTACTGGGGGAATCCTTCAGTATGAAATGCAGGTAGCTGCTTCTCCAATAACAATGCACGAGGGGCTAAGCTCAGGAAAATCAATTATAATGGCTTCGGCTGGCATAAAAGACAGAGAATTATAATGTATTCCTACCTGGATGGCAGGTCGTGTTTAGAAATAGGCTGTCCGCCATATATGAACAATCTGATAGAGGTTTCCCATGTGCAAGGCATCCCGCCAAGCAATGGGTGGACGCAGCAGCTCCCATGGGGAGTGGACTTGAGGTTTCTGTAGGAGGAATCCGTGATATAGTCGGGGGTCTGTGAAACAGAAGGTGTTTCAGCTCCCAAGACTTTTCACGGTGCAAAACTGATAACAAGTTGATGATAAAATTTACTTAAAAAAATATATATATTCCTATATATGTACTCATATATATATATATATATATATACACACACACACACATATATATATAGGAGTATATATATTCATATATATTCATATATATTCATATAATATATATGAATATATATAGGAGTTTTTTAGTACATATATATATTCATATATATATATATATACTCCAATATATAGGAGTGTATATATATAAATATATATTCACATATATATTCATATATATATGAATATATATGTGCATATATATTCATATAATATATATGTGAATATATAGGAGTATATATAAATATATATATATTGGAGTATATATATAAATATATATATAATATATATATGAATATATATAGGAGTATATATATAAATATATGAGTATATATATAAAATGATCATATATTGGAATACATATATATATATATATATATATATTCCAATAGATATATTACAATTTCATATCATAGTGATGTTTTTTGTTAATGGGGACATTTATGTACCACGGCTCTTAGGGACCTTCTCCGGTGTCCTTCCTCTTCCCCATACAGAATATTGAGTTTGGCCTTGATCATTTAAAAAATATATATATATTTAAATGATCATATATTTATATTTAAAATGATATGTATATATTTAAATAAATAAATATATTTAAAATGATCACATATTTATATTTAAAATGATATATATTTAAATAAATATATTTAAAATGATCATATATTTATATTTAAAATGATATATATTTAAATAAATATATTTAAAATGATCATATATTTATATTTAAAATGATATATATTTAAATGTATATTTAAAATGATCACATATTTATATTTAAAATGATATATATTTAAATATATATTTAAAATGATCATATATTTATATTTAAAATGATATATATTTAAATATATATTTAAAGTGATCATATATTTATATTTAAAATGATATATATTTAAATAAATATATATATATTTAAAGTGATCATATATTTATATTTAAAATGATATATAAATAAATATATATATATTTAAAATTATATATATATATATATATACACACACACACACACACACACACACACACACACACATCATCAGCAGGAGTGTTTTTGTCGTTAATTCCCCATCCATTCCCACTCGTTAGTGTCTTCCTACGAGAGAAAACATAGGAGCCTTCACTCTCTGTGACTGGCTAATCTCACTTAAAATAACGTCCAGCCATTACGCGGATGATTGTGGGGATTCCTTAGAAAACTGGGAATGGACCCGCCATGTTGGGTCCTGTGAGACGGTTCTGGGGATCTTCCTGAAGGGACTGAAATCAGAATATTGGAGGGATACATGTTATTTCTGTGTTTATAACAGCTCAACTCACAGTAGCCACGGCGTGGAACCAGCGCAGGTGTCTATCGACAGATGAATGGATGATAAAATGACGGGATGGACACACACTGGAATTCTACTCTGCCGTAAAGAAGAACAATTTTATGTCATTTGCGGGAAAATCGCTCGACCCGGAGAAGCTGTGTTTTGAATTTGGGACTTCAATGCCTTCCCAGGGCATCTGGAGTCCGGTCACCCAAATAAAAGCATCCTAACGTTAAGAAGATGAGGACATTATTTCCATCCAGTTATTTATTCATTCCATATATCACTTGGAAGATAAAGAAATTAGTGTTTAATTGTTGGAAGATGGGTATTCTGGGTTGTTTTATTTTATTTTATTTTATTTTTTGATACAAGGAGTTCCAAGAGTCCATGGACATATATTTGATTTGGTTTCCAGACGAGGGTAGAGCTCAGTAAATGCATCTGAGGAAGAGATGGCTTTCGGAAGAAGGTTATCTTAAAGGTCAAAGTTATATGACAACCCCAAGTCTTAAAAAAAAAAATAAGTACTTGTTTGAAACATAACTAATATGTGGGGAAGAGTAAAGCCATGGAAGGCTGATAGGGTATCCAGATGGTTCAGGGTGGTAACAGCTTTGCTGAAGGGTCCAGACAGAGCCATGCTGGTGAGCCAATCAAGAAGAGTCAAAAAAGGAGGAAAAATAAAATCTTCCTTCTCCCACCTGGGCTCCGTTTCCATCTGCTTTTCTGTCGCCGTGACCAAAGTTCCTGCCACGAACAACACGGACGGGGAGAAGTTTATCCGGAATCATGTTTTCTGTGGCGTGGTCCAGGGTTGGCCAACTCCAAGGTAGGCATCATGGCGGCATCACCTACCCGGTGCCAGCATCTCATGGAAGCCAGGAGCCAGGGATGACCGGTCCCCAAGGTCAAATTTTTTGCAAATACTAACGCTGTCCAATGATAATTGTCACCCGGTATCGGTGGAAGAGGATTGGTACCTGGACCCTCTTAAGATATCAAAATTCACAGAGGCTCAGGTTCTTTGTGTACAATGGGGTAGCATGTGCCCATCCCCAGCAGAGACTTTAAGTCACTTCTCTACATAATTCCTAGTATAAATGCTATAAGTGTGTATATAAATGTATTTACCTCTTTATTTTATGACGTGTTACTTCTTTATTTTATTCTGTATTTATTATTGTATTGATCCAGCAACACCCCTTCTGGGTATCTACCCAAAAGAATAGAAAGCAAAATATCAAACTAAGGCCTAGGTATGTTTTGAATGTTTTCAATACTTGTATGTGCAAATAGCATACTTTGTATATGTATGAATATGCCACAATTATACCCACTATATATGCATTAATAATAAAAGTTCTTAGCCGGGCGTGGTGGCGCACGCTTGTCATCCCGGCATTCGGGAAGCTGAGACCTGGAGGATCGCGGTTCGAGGCCGGCCTCAGCTACTTAGCAAGGCCCTCTGCAACTCAGTGAGACCCGGTTTCAAAATAAAGAATAAAAAATAGGGCAGGGGGTGTAGCTTGGAGGTAGAATGCCCCTGGGTTCTTTCCCCAGATTCACAAAATAAATTAAAATAATAATAATAACGCATACCGAGACAGGCAGAGACCATGTGTCCCACCAAGCCAGAAACTATTCACTGTATTTCTCTTTCTTGGGGGGGGGAAAAATACTGGGTATCAATATGGCATTTCGAAAAATTGAAAATAAACGCTGACAGGAAAAATAAAGCGACTAAATTAAAGACCCATTATTTTTAAGGGAGGGGGAAGAGGAATCTTTCTGCAGGTCCCAGCACAAAAAGTCTCCACGTCTCTTCTACCAGCACTGCCTGATCTGGTTTCTCATGGTGACAGCGAGTCGCCATTAACCGTGGTCCAAAAATACCAAGTGGAAAATTCTCAGAAGCCAATAATTCATCAAAATGATTCCTGGAAACCCTTCTACCTCCAGGCTACACTCCCAGATCTATTTTATATTTTATTTTATTTATTTATATTTTTATTTATTTATTTATTTATTTATTTATTTATTTATTTATTTATTTATTTGATGGTACTGGGGTTCCTGGAAGCCCTTCTACCTCCGGGCTACACTCCCAGATCTATTTTATATTTTATTTTATTTATTTATATTTATATTATTTATTTATTTATTTATTTGGTGGTACTGGGGTTCCTGGAAACCCTTCTACCTCCGGGCTACACTCCCAGACCTATTTTATATTTTATTTGGAAACAGGGTCTCTTAAGCCAGCGCGGCCGGCCTCGAACCCGCGCCATCCTCCTGTCTCCGCCTCCCGAGCGCGGGGATGACGAGCGCGCGCCACCGCGCCCGGCTTATTCTTTAATTTTTGAGACGAGGTCTCACTGAGTTGCAGAGGGCCTCACTAAATAGCTGAGGCCGGCCTTGAACCGCGATCCTCCTGTCTCAGCCTCCCAAATGCCGGGATGAAAAGCGCGCGCCACCACGCCCGGCTTGTGCTTGCGAATTTGAATTTGAATCCCCCTTGCTTGCTGGCTGGGGCTCTGTCTCTCTTGATTCCGGCCTCCATGATGTGAGAACAGAGCCCTTGTTCTCTTCCTCTCCGTGTCTCCTACCACCATTCTCCGAGCTCTACAGACCCGGCCTCACATGGATGGACTGAACTTCTGAAATCTCCCAAAATGTGAGCAAATGAATCTGCCTTCTACTAAGCTGTGTGTTCGGTCTTTTCGGAGGATAGCAGTGCGATTGACAAGGACAGTATCAATACGCATGAAAAAAATATGGTCACATGGACTGAACTTCTGAAACCTCCCAAAATGTGAGCAAATGAATCTGCCTTCTACTAAGCTGTGTGTTCGGTCTTTTCGGAGGATAGCAGTGCGATTGACAAGGGCAGTATCAATACGCATGAAGAAAAAAAAAAACACGGTGTCTATAGATAGGGTTTGGTGTTATCTGCTTTTTTTTCAAGCATCTCCTGAAGGTGAGGGTCTCGGCCTACATTCCCTCTGAACAAAAGGTGACCCTAATTTTGCAGAATTATTTTGGTTTGAGCTGTGTCCCAGCATCCATACTTGATTCAGTGAGCTGAAATTAACTACCTCTCTCCAGCTGGTGGAAACACGAGCCCCGCGGAGCATTTCTACGAGAATTAATTTATTTGCACACAACTTCTTGGCCAGGGGCTTCTTGGCATGGGGGCCTGTCTCTGTCTCTCTGTCTCTCTGTGTGTGTCTTCACTTGACGAGTTTTTACCTGAAGGCACAATGTGGCTTAAACGCCATTGGTGGGAAGGGGTTGTATTCGCGGGAGAGACTGAGGTGGCTATTGTCTGAACCGCTGTAGGAATTAAGGAGGAATTCTTTACCACTCGAGGCAGCCATAGGTAACTGTCGGGCTCCTCCTGTCTATACAGCGTTGTGCAAAACACCAGCTAAGGCACGGCTCTCCCCTTGACGGAGGAGCAAAGCTTTGTGCACGACAGTTTCTCCATACATATATTTTATTTTATTTTATTTATTTTATTTTATTTATTTTTGCGGTACTGGCGATGGAACCCAGGGGCGTTCTACCTCCAACTGATACCCTCAGCCATTTTTTTTTTTTTTTTTTGCAGTGCTGGAGATGGAACCAGGGGCATTCTACCTCTGAGTGACACCCCCAGCCCTATTTTTTTACCCTATTTATTTATTCATCTATTTGGCGGTACGGGGAATGGAACCCAGGGGCGTTCTACCTCTGAGTGACACCCCCAGCCCTATTTTTTTTTACCCTTTTTATTTATTTATTTTGCGGTACGGGGAATGGAACCCAGGGGCGTTCTACCTCTGAGTGACACCCCCAGCCCTATTTTTTTTTACCCTTTTTATTTATTTATTTTGCGGTACGGGGAATGGAACCCAGGGGCGTTCTACCTCTGAGTGACACCCCAGCCCTATTTTTTACCTTATTTATTTATTTATTTATTTATTTATTTATTTATTTATTATTTTGCGGTATGGGGAATGGAACCCAGGGGCATTCTACCTCTGAGTGACACCCCCAGCCCTATTTTTTACCTTATTTATTTATTTATTTATTTATTTATTTATTTATTTATTTATTTTGCAGTACAGGGAATGGAACCCAGGGGCGTTCTACCTCTGAGTGACACCCCCAGCCCTATTTTTTTTTTACCCTTTTTATTTATTTATTTTGCGGTACAGGGAATGGAACCCAGGGGCATTCTACCTCTGAGTGACACCCCAGCCCTATTTTTTACCTTATTTATTTATTTATTTATTTATTTATTTATTTATTTATTTTGTGGTACAGGGAATGGAACCCAGGGGCATTCTACCTCTGAGTGACACCCCAGCCCTATTTTTTACCTTATTTATTTATTTATTTATTTATTTATTTATTTATTTATTTATTTTGCAGTACAGGGAATGGAACCCAGGGGCATTCTACCTCTGAGTGACACCCCCAGCCCTATTTTTTTTTACCCTTTTTATTTATTTTGCGGTACAGGGAATGGAACCCAGGGGCGTTCTACCTCTGAGTGACACCCCAGCCCTATTTTTTTACCTTATTTATTTATTTATTTAGTTATTTATTTTGTGGTACGGGGAATGGAACCCAGGGGCGTTCTACCTCTGAGTGACACCCCCAGCCCTATTTTTTACCCTATTTATTTATTTATTTATTTTGCGGTACAGGGAATGGAACCCAGGGGCATTCTACCTCTGAGTGACACCCCCAGCCCTATTTTTTACCTTATTTATTTATTTATTTATTTATTTATTTATTTATTTATTCGTTTATTTATTTTGCGGTACGGGGAATGGAACCCAGGGGCGTTCTACCTCTGAGTGACACCCCCAGACCTATTTTTTTTTTACCCTTTTTATTTATTTATTTTGCGGTACGGGGAATGGAACCCAGGGGCGTTCTACCTCCAAGCGGCACCCCCAGCCCTATTTTTTTATTCTTTGTCTAGAAACAGAGTCCCACTGAGTTGCCGAGGGCCTCACTAAGTAGCTGAGGCTGGCCTCGAACCACAATCCTTTTGATTCAGCCTCCCAAACGCTGGGATGACAAGCGCGTGCCACCGCGCCCGGATCATATTTTTAATTCTTATTTTAAAACAGAGTCTTACTGAATTGCAGAGGGCCTCACTAAGTAGCCGAGGCCGGCCTCGAACCGCGATCCTCCCGTCTCAGCCTCCAGAATGCTGGGATGACGAGCCTGCGCCACCACGCCCAGCTAAGCACCAAATTCTTGAAGCAGCCTAGGTGTCTGTCAATGGGGGCGAGGGACTATGAAATTGTGGAATCCTACGCAGCCCTGAAGAGGAACAAAAACTCCTCATTGCAAAAAAAAGTAGATGGAATTTGAGAATATTATGCAAAGCGGTTATCGTCTGATTCACATCCATAAACAGTCTTAAAAAGTGTCTGTAGTCACCGTCTTCTCAGAGATAAGAAACTAAGACCCACTTGCTTGGTTAAATTTACTCTGATTCAACTTCAGCTGGGCTACACCACAGGTCTTCAAAGAGATAAGACCAAGACGGGCGCGGTGGGGCGCGCTTGTCATCCCAGCACTCGGGAGGCTGAGACCGGAGGATCGCGGTTCGAGGCCAGCCTCAGCTACTTAGCGAGGCCCTCGGCAACTCAGTGAGACCCCGTTCCAAAATAAAGAATAAAAAAACAGGGCTGGGGGTGTAGCTCGGAGATTGAACGCCCCTGGGTTCCATCTTCAATACCCCAGTAAATAATAAAAATTTCCTTTAAATTTTAAACAGAAATATTCAAGGACTTATTATTATTAATTTTTTTAGGATTCGTTCCTAATAGGACTGAAATATTCAAGGACTTATTATTATTATTAGGCTTATTATTATTATTATTATTAGGATTAAATAGAAATATTCAAGGACTTATTAATTTTTTAGGATTTGTTCCTAATAAGACAGAAATATTCAAGGACTTATTATTAATTATTATTATTATTATTTTTTTTTTCTGCTAAGGGGCCAGATTGAGTGGCGCCTGGATTGATGTTGAGATGAAAAGCAAAGATAATCCCTAAGAGGGAAACGGACCCCGATACGCCACATAAAGCCTGGTGGGTTTTCTATAAAAAGGAGTGTTTGTGGGACTCGCAAAAAACATACACCTCGTTATTCCCCGGAGATCTTTTCAAGGATCAGAAATTCTCCTTTATTACATTTCTCTGCCGCGCCTTTCCTCTGAGTCCCTCCTACAAGCCTAGCTCTCTTAGTGTCCCTTGTATTTAACGGGCTTATACGATGGCGTCGTGCCTGCCTGCGCCATCTAGAATATTCTCTCTATTTTTTTTTTTTTGTTGTTGTTGTTGTACTATTTTTGGTGAATTGTCACTATATGTCACGGTGAAGTTCAAAGTTACACGGACTGTCACGTGGGTCTGGGTGTGTTTTCCTTCATGCCTTACCCCAGTACCCTCTTTCTTTCTTTCTTTCTTTCTTTCTTTCTTTCTTTCTTTCTTTCTTTCTTTCTTTCCTTTCTTTCTTTCCTTTCTTCTTTCCTTTCTTCCTTTCTTTCCTTTCTTTTTTCTCTTTCTTTCCTTCTTTCCTACGTGATGGTAAGATGGAAGAGCTATCCAACATGGAACGTACAAGGACCCGTAAGGGCGGTAGCTCTGTTACTGTTTCAGTGGACAAGTAAAGAACAAGCTTCTCAAAATGACAGCTGTCATTTTTGTCCTGGGGATTGAACACAAGGGTACTCTGCCTCCGAGCTGCAAGAAGCCCAGCCCTATTTTAATTTTCTTTAAATTTCTTTCTTTCTTTCTTTCTTTCTTTCTTTCTTTCTTTCTTTCTTTCTTTCTCTCTCTCTCTCTCTTCTTTCTTTCTTTCTTTCTTTCTTTCTTTCTTTCTTTCTTTTTTCTCTTTCTTTCTTTGTCCTGGGGGTGGAACCCAGAGGCTTTCTACCTCCGGGCTACACCCCCAGGCCTATTTTATACTTTATTTGGAAACAGGGTCTCACTAAGTTGCCAAGAGCCTCGCTAAGTAGCTGAGGCTGGCCTCGAACCTGCGCCATCCTCCCGTCTCAGCCTCCCAAGCGCGGGGATTATAAGGCTGCACCACCACTAACTTGCTGAGGCCGTACTCAAACCCACGATCCTCCCGTCTGGGCCTCCCAAGTGCGGGGATTACAAGCGTGCGCCGCCACGCCTGGCCTATTTTAATTGCAAAAAAAAAAAATTAAAAAAGTGTGCCTGGGTTTGCCGTAGGTGGCCTCTTTGCTAAGTGGCGGAGGTCATCCTCTAACCCGAGGTCCTCCTGACTCGGCCTTCCGGGTGTCGGGATGACCCGCCATGCCTGGCTGGAAGGGCATCTTCTCATGTGCGCCCACTGATGACCACTAAGCGTCAACACTGCCCAGGGAACACTCCAAAGCCCACGCTAAATCAACAATGTGATGTTAAAATAAGAAAGGCAAAAAAAAAAAAATGCATGTTAAACCACATGGTTTTTGGATTGAGAAGGAAAAAAATGATAATATTCTTTTTTTTTAAATTTTTTTTCCCCAATGTGAGGTATTCTTTCACCCGAAATGTCTCTGCCAATCTTTGGTTCCTCCTCTGCCCGGATCAAAGACCTGTTTGTTTTCCTTCTTGGAAACATATTTCTGGTTCCACCTTCCTCTGTCCTGGGGCATATTTTGTATTTTCTGAGCTGCCTGCCAGCGTCCCCTGCTAGACGGTGAGCCCCTTACTCTTTAATGCAAATGGCCTCGCCGTGGTTTCTGACCTTACTCTTTAATGCAAATGGCCTCGCCGTGGTTTCTGACCTTACTCTTTAATGCAAATGGCCTCTTCGTGGTTTCTGACCTTACTCTTTAATGCAAATGGCCTCGCCGTGGTTTCTGAGATACGGCTGAAGCCCAATCAATAGGTGTAGTGTTATTTACGATAAATCACACACGGCAGCCTGGTGATACATCATTGTGCGGAAGGAGGGTAGTCAAGAGTGCCCCATAATGATTATCCGGAGGGACGGCTGTTTTCTGGTGAGCTCAGAGCCAAACTCGAAGTCTCCTCGGGGCTAAATGATTTTGTGGGTAACGGAATCAAAAAGCACAAAGGGACAATTAAATTTAAATATTTACGGCGTGTTAACTGGCTGGACCTAAACAGGCCGGAGAAGAATGGCCCCCAGAAAGCCACAAGTCAACCCCAGGGGGAAATAAAAAAAAAAAAGAAAACAGCCCTTGGCCGGTGCAGGTGCAGCTAATTGCCTGTAACTAATAATATGGCTTCCTCAGACAATTCCAGCCACAAAAGACGGCCACTGGGGTCTCTGCCTTGGAAGAGGGAAGGGGTTTACAACCCGGCCGGCCATCAAGGCTCTGTGGGCACGGGAGGTTTTGGGAACCTGCCCCGCAGGTTTATTTATTTATTTATTTATATTTTTTGTGGTGCTGGGGATGGAAGCCAGAGGCTTTCTACTTCCGGGCTATACTCCCAGACCTATTTCCTATTTTATTTGGAAACAGGGTCTCACTAAGTTGCTGAGAGCCTCACCACGTAGCTGAAACTGGCTTTGAACCTGTGTGATCCTCCTGTCTCAGCCTCCCAGGCGCAGGGATTACAAGCGTACGCCATCATGCCTGGCTATTTTTATTTTTATTTTTAAAGAATTTTAGTGACAGGCGTGGTGGTGCACACTTGCAATCCCTGCGCTTGGGAGGCAGAGACAGGAGGATCGCGCAGGTTCGAAGCCAGCCTCGCTGGCTTAAGAGACCCTGTTTCCAAATAAAAATAAAAAGTAGAAAATAGGTCTGGGAGTGTAGCCCGCAGGTAGAAGGGCTCCCAGGAACCCCAGTTAACACCAAAAAAGAAAAAGAAAAAAAAAGAAGAATTTTAGTAGTGTCATAGAGTAATAAATCTCATAATAGCCAAACAATGGAACCAACCTAGGTGTCTGTCAACACATGAGCAGATAAAGAAAATGTGGCCGAGGTACTGAGGGGAATTAGACTAAGTCACCTCAGGTAATAGTTTGTCTACAGATTAGCCAGGTTAAGGGCTCCATAAGCAAAGTCTTATTACTTATTATTTGTTAACATATATTCTGCTGTTGTGATTCCCAAAGCCTGACCACACAACTTAGATGAAGGAACATTTTTTTTTTTTGCTCACAGTTTTGGATTTTTTGAGGTTGAGTCTATGTGAGTCCAGGTCTGCGGAGCCCAGGAAGGACATGGCGGCCGAAAGCAGAAAGAGGGAGAGAACAAGAAGTCTGCTCTCTTCTCAAGGAGGCCAGAAACAGAGAGAAGAGGGAGAGGAGAGATACATATAGGATCCTCAAGGCCACGCCCCCAACAATCGTTCCTTAGCAACCAAGCCCGCCTCCAACATGGCTACCACGCCCCCAGCAACTGGTCCTTAGCAACCAAGCCCGCCTCCAACATGGCACCCATAGCCCTAGCAACCATTCCTCTGCAACTAGGCCCCGCCTCCAACATGGCTGCCACGCCCCCAGCAACTGCTCCTTAGCAACCAAGCCCGCCTCCAACATGGCACCCATAGCCCTAGCAACCATTCCTCTGCAACTAGGCCCCGCCTCCAACATGGCCGCCACGCCCCCAGCAACCGGTCCTTAGCAACCAAGCCCCGCCTCCAACATGGCACCCATAGCCCTAGCAACCATTCCTCTGCAACTAGGCCCCGCCTCCAACATGGCCGCCACGCCCCCAGCAACTGCTCCTTAGCAACCAAGCCCGCCTCCAACATGGCACCCATAACCCTAGCAACCATTCCTCTGCAACTAGGCCCCGCCTCCGACATGGCTTCTATAAACCTAGCTACCATTCCTCTGCAACCAAGTCCCGCCTCCAACATGGCTCCCACACCCCCAGCAACTGGTCCTTAGCAACCAAGCCCCGCCTCCAACATGGCACCCATAGCCCTAGCAACCATTCCTCTGCAACTAGGCCCCGCCTCCAACATGGCTGCCACGCCCCCAGCAACTGCTCCTTAGCAACCAAGTCCCGCCTCCAACATGGCACCCATAGCCCTAGCAACCATTCCTCTGCAACCAGGCCCTGCCTCCAACATGGCCGCCACGTCCCCAGCAACCACTCCTTAGCAACCAAGCCCCGCCTCCAACATGGCACCCATAACCCTAGCAACCATTCCTCTGCAACCAGGTCCCGCCTCCACCATGGCTGCCACGCCCCCAGCAACTGGTCCTTAGCAACCAAGCCCCACCTCCAGCATGTCACCCATAGCCCTAGCAACCATTCCTCTGCAACCCCGCCCCGCCTCCAAGATGGCTGCCACTTTTTTATTGAACCAGGGGGCCTTCTACCTGGGAGCTCTATCTCCAGCCCTTTTTAATTTTTTCTTTTGCCACAGGGTCTCAGTAGGTGGCTGAGGGTCTCAGCACCTGGAGCGGCCGTCCTTCGAGCCCGTGGTCCTCCGTCGTCTCCCCAGGCCCAGGGTTGCAGGCTTGCGCCTCCATGCCTGGCGCCCTCCATCCTTGGACCAGCCCAAGATGAGCTCGCCCTTGCCGCGCTTTAAATCCGATGAGTTTCTTTTTTTTTTTTGCCTTTCATTTCCGACCGATTAGGCACACTTGAATAACTCAAGCTAGCCTGTCTCAAGGTGATGGACATGGCGTCGGCCCGGGTTTTGGAGGCCGGGGCGGGCCGGGCCGGCTCCTCAGATGTCCACCCTTCGGTGCCTGTCTGCGTCCTGGTGTCTTTTAGATGAGGGCCTATTGGATTAGGGCCTCTGCGGACCTCGTTTTATCTTAATTACCTGTTTACAGTCTCTGTCTCTAAATGAAATAACATTCGAACATTGTGAGGACCAGGATGCCCCGCGCGCGCGCGCGTGTGTGTGTGTCCAGGGTTATTCTTATACCTCTGAGTGACACCC
>NC_137792.1:775609-799076 GCF_963383645.1 Muscardinus avellanarius
ACCTTCTGGGGGGCAACTGGGGCCCAGGGCCGCTGGGCCTCCAGTCTCCTGGGGGTCTGGCCCTCCCTCGCGGCCCAGACCTCCAGTCCTTCTGGGGGTCCGGCATGCCCCGTGCGACCCCTACCCGGGGCCCAGGGCCTGTGGCCTGGGCCTCTGGTCCCTCCGGGGGTCCGGCGTGCCCCGTGCGACCCCTACCCGGGGCCCAGGGCCTTGTGGCCTGGGCCTCTGGTCCCTCCGGGGGTCCTGCGTGCCCCGTGCGACCCCTACCCGGGGCCCAGGGCCTTGTGGCCTGGGCCTCTGGTCCCTCTGGGGGTCCGGCGTGCCCCGTGCGACCCCTACCCGGGGCCCAGGGCCTGTGGCCTGGGCCTCTGGTCCCTCCAGGGGTCCTGCGTGCCCCGTGCGACCCCTACCCGGGACCCAGGGCCTTGTGGCCTGGGCCTCTGGTCCCTCCGGGGGTCCTGCGTGCCCCGTGTGACCCCTACCCGGGACCCAGGGCCTTGTGGCCTGGGCCTCTGGTCCCTCCGGGGGTCCTGCGTGCCCCGTGCGACCCCTACCCGGGACCCAGGGTCTTGCAGCCCAGGCCCTGGTTCTTCTGGGGGTCCGGTGTGCCCTGCGCAACCTCCACCCAGGGCCACATTTATTTTTAAAATCCACATGGCCTGCAGACATTTCTAAGCAATTTTATTAATTAATTAATTAATTTATTTATTTATTTATTTGTGGTACTGGGGATGGAACCCAGGGGCATTTGAACTCTGAGCTACACCCCCAGCCCTAGTTTTTATTCTTCCTTCCTTCCTTCCTTCCTTTTTGGTGGTACTGGGGGTGGAACCCAGGGGCTTTTCTACCTCCGGGCTATACTCCCAGACCTATTTTATACTTTATTTGGAAACAGGGTCTCACTAAGTTGCCGAGAGCCTCACTGAGTAGCTGAGGCTGACCTCGAACCTGCGCCATCCTGGGTGTGCAGCTCGGAGGTAGAATGCCCCTGGGTTTGATCTCCAGTCTGCAAAAACAAAATAGAATAAAAATAAAATTAGTCAATGGCTCAGGGTTCCAGAGGTCTGTCCGTGGCGGGCCGGCCCCATGGCTCTCGGTCTGAATTGATTTAGAATTTCATGGCAACTGGACGAGGTGGGGAAGAGCCGCTCATGGCAGCCACAAGGCAGAGAGAGAAAAAGAAACCATGACCGAATTCACTCAGGTGGTGCGGTTTCCTCTACTGATTAGCCTTCCACTTGGAAACTTCACCAGATTACTGTCCTTAAAAGATAAAATTGTTATTTCCGAGGTCCGTCGCGGAGAAGGCTTTCCAAAGAGTCGTGTAAAAACAAGGTCATAGAAAAACAGAGCGAACTCTATAAACAAAGTGTGTTTAGACTTCATCCTTAGGAGACTGGGCGGCTTATTTCATAAATCATCCTGGCGCTGTTTTGATAAGACTATAAATAGAAGTGGGATGTCGAAACCCCCACGTGTAGCCGCTGGTATATAGCATTTTCAGTATTACGATACTGTGCTGAAATTCTCAGGGAGATCTACGGACGTCTTCATCTACACAAACCTGAGCTGCTTCTGCGTCTCCATGTTGACACCCATGATCACTAGATTGGTGGCAAGGGAGCTTAATATTATCATCAAAAAAATTAGGGGGTGCACGCTTGTCATCCCGGCATTCGGGAGGCTGAGACAGGAGGATGGCGCGGGTTCGAGGCCGGCCTCGGCTACTTAGTGAGGCCCTCGGCAACTTAGTGAGACCCTGTTTCCAAGTAAAATAGAAAATAGGTCTGGGAGTATAGCCTGGAGGTAGAAAGCCTCTGGGTTCCATTCCCAGTTTTTTATGGTACATGTATATCACATGTATATATCATATATATATAACCTATTATACTATTTTCTCTGATGCTAGGATATATATGTAATATATATAATATGTATAATCTATTATATTTATATATTATTATATATAATATATATAAGCTATTATATATAATATGTATAATCTATTATATATTATATATAATATGTATAATCTATTTTATTTATTTATTTATTTATTTATGTATTTATTTTACAGATCTAGGGATGGAACCCAGGGCCATTCTACCTCCAAGCTACACCCCCAGCCCTATTTTTTATTCTTTATTTTGAAACAGGGTCTCACTGAGTTGCAGAGGGCCTCGCTAAGTAGCCGAGGTTGGCCTCGAACTGCGATCCTCCGGTCTCAGCCTCCCGAATGCTGGGATGACGAGCGTGCGCCACCTCACCTGTATCATATAAACTTTTCTTTCTAGGATCATAGGAAAAAACAGCCTAGGACTAAATAAAAAAACAAAACAAAAGAAAACAGGTGACCAGGAGCTTCAGTAAACATGAAGCTGGGCGTGGAGGCTCATGGCTGTCATCCCAGTCCTTGGGAGGCTGAGACAAGACGATCCCATCAACTTAGGGAGGCCCTGTTTCAAAATTAAAAAGGGAGCTGGGCGTGGTGGCGCATGCTTGTAATCCCCGCTCTTGGGAGGCCGAGACAGGAGGATGGCGCAGGTTCGAGGCCAGCCTCGGCTACTGAGTGAGGCTCTCAGCAACTCAGTGAGACCCTGTTTCCAAATAAAATATAAAATAGGTCTGGGAGTGTAGCCCGGAGGTAGAAAAGCCCCTGGGTTCCACCCTCAGTACCACTAAAAAAATTAAAATTAAAATTAAAAAAAAATAAAGTATAAAATAGGTCTGGGAGTGTGGCCTGGAAGTAGAAAGCCCCTGGGTTCCACCTCCAGTACCACAAAAAAATTAAATTAAATTAAATTAAATTAAAAAATAAGGAGGGATGTGGGTGTAGCTCGAGTTCCCTGCTGTCAGGGCACACTGCCTGACAGTAAACTTTTTTATTACACCAAAAGATTCAATTCCCCCAAAACTGTCTAGTGTAATAAACACGTAAACCAGTACTAAATGATTTAACTGCTATTATTATTAACTGTGTACTGAGCATAATCCCACAGGGTATGCTCTGCTAATACTGACAGTAAAAAGGCTCTGTATACCCTGGCGTCCAAGAGCTTGAGCCATGAATTCCGCAGCTGTCTTGCACATCATGAGACGGCAGGAATATTTCATTTCCATGGAAACCGTGTGGACCCCCACCCTCTATGGACACCATCATTGACCGAACATCGTCACGGCGCTCAGCATGTCTCACTGAAGACGCTCCCTATAATTTCATTTGTGGAGACGACGATCATTGGATTAGGGTCCACTGTAATCCAATAGAGCCTCCGGTTAACTTAATGACAACTCCAAGACCTCGGTTTAAAAAAAAAAAAAAATTAGACATGGGAGCCGGGCGCGGTGGCGCACGCTTGTCATCCCAGCATTCGGGAGGCCGAGACGGGAGGATCGGGTTCGAGGCCGGCCTCAGCTACTTAGCGAGGCCCTCGGCAACTCAGTGAGACCCGGTTTCAAAATAAAAAATAAAAATAGGGCTGGGGGTGTGGCTCAGAGGTAGACTGACCCTGGGTTCCATTCCCAGACCCACACACACAAAAAAATAAAAAAATAAATAAAATAAAATAAAAAAAATAGGGCTGGGGGTGTAGCTCAGAGGTAGAATGGGTTCAGTGTCCCTGGATTCAATCCCCAGTAACACACACACACACACACACACACACACACACACACACACGCGATATAATTGAAATGAAAACCCCATTCTTGTCATCTGGATGAAATATTGCACACTATTAAGTGGAAGGCTGATATCTGGTTCCTGGAAATGGCTTGGGGTAAGAAACCTATAACCCAAGACGTAGAGACAGAGCTCCCCACTGCAGGTCAGCTGATAATATAATAAAGTCAAGTGTATTTTCTGTCCACTGTCCCTTTGATTGTCAATTTAAAAAAAAATTTTTTTTTTTTTTTTTGCATTCTCCTGCAAATCCTAAATAGGAAAGGCAGGCCGACATCTCTGTGCCAAACCACAGAATTAAGTCCAGGTTATTGTTTCTATGGTGGAGCTGCCTGTTAGGGGAGACAGCTCACTCGACGGACGTCACCAGACGGAGCAAGTGTGCGTGCCCAGTGATGGTGGACACATTTAAGGGCCCAACATGCCCGCTTACACATCCCCGGCTCTTCCTCCCTTTTAGTGCCTGTAGTTTAAACACATCACCCAAAGAAGCTGTCAGAGGCGCCGCAAAATAATCTCCTTATCGTGGAAAGCACGACCAGGACTTACAACCAATTGGCAAGGAAACAGACAGGGGCTGTAGATGGTCCGATCGAGGGAGAGTATTTTGAGCTACAAAGAAAGGATTAATGGATTCTCCGGGGTCCTCTGCGGGATGAGCGATGGCGGCCTGGCTCTGCAGAGGGACTTACTTATGGAGACAGGCTAATCAAGGCCAGAGGTTGGAGTCCATCGCTGCCTTCTGCCTCTCATCCTCGTGTGTGCTCAGAGGTGGCCAGATTTCTTTCCGGATGACGGATGGGCTGTGCCGAGGAGCGTAAAATGGACGGGTCTAAAGTGCACCATCCTATTTAGGCTCTGGAAAGAAGCTGGCGAGGGAGGGAGGCTGACGTCCCCATTCGTCTCTGTCTCTGAGAGGTTATAGTTCTAGCACTTTGGGGTCGAAAGCTGGTTGGGTACAAGTGGAGGGTGATGAGCTTGTTTTGGGGAATTTATTATTTAAAAAGATTTTCTGTGTGATCTCTCTCTCTCTCTCTCTCTCTCTCTCTCTCTCTTTCTCTCTCATAACTCATAATCCACTGAACTCAGATGATGAGTATAAACACGCACTTGTCCCCCACAGCTGAGCATAAAATCCTCTGAACTCGGATGATGGGTACAAACCCACACTCGGCCCCCACAGCTGGGTATAAAATCTTCTGACCTCAGATGATGGGTTCAAACCCACACTCAATCCCTACAGCTGCGTATAAAACCCTCTGAACTCAGATGATGGGGATAAACCCACAATCGGCCCCCATAGCTGCGTATAAAATCCTCTGAACTCGGATGATGGGTATAAACCCACACTAGGCCCCCACAGCTGGGTATAAAATCTTCTGACCTCAGATGATGGGTTCAAACCCACACTCAATCCCTACAGCTGGGTATAAAACCCTCTGAACTCAGATGATGGGGATAAACCCACAATCGGCCCCCATAGCTGCGTATAAAATCCTCTGAACTCGGATGATGGGTATAAACCCACACTAGGCCCCCACAGCTGGGTATAAAATCCTCTGAACTCGGATGATGGATATAAACCCACACTCGGCCCCCACAGCTGGGTATAAAATCCTCTCAACTCAGATGATGGGTACAAACCCACACTCGGCCCCCACAGCTGGGTATAAAATCTTCTGACCTCAGATGATGGGTTCAAACCCACACTCAATCCCTACAGCTGCGTATAAAACCCTCTGAACTCAGATGATGGGGATAAACCCACACTCGGCCCCCACAGCTGGATATAAAATCCTCTCAACTCAGATGATGGGTACAAACCCACACTCGGCCCCCACAGCTGGGTATAAAATCCTCTGAACTCGGATGATGGGTACAAACCCACACTCGGCCCCCATAGCTGCATATAAAATCCTCTGAACTCGGATGATGGGTACAAACCCACACTCGGCCCCCACAGCTGGGTATAAAATCCTCTCAACTCAGATGATGGGTACAAACCCACACTCAGCCCCCACAGCTGGGTATAAAACCTTCTGAACTCGGATGATGGGGATAAACCCACACTCGGCCCCCACAGCTGGGTATAAAATCCATCTGCTTGCCTTACTGAAGCTTGAATTTCAGGCATTTTCTTAATCTCTTTTCGGACTCAATTTTCTTATATGCAAAGTATAACAATATAATAAGCAAAATAACTGCAATAATCCATTGTTGGAGTGGATTTGAAGATGCAATGTATATAAAGTTTTTGTGTGTGTGTGTGTGGTACTGGGGTTCCTGGAAACCCTTCTACCTCTGGGCTACATCCCCAGACCTATTTTTTTATATATTTTTATTTTGAAAGAGAGTCTCTTAAGCCAGCAAGCTTGGCTTCGAACCTGTGTGATCCTCCTGTCTCTGCCTCCCAAGCACGAGGATTACAAGTGTGCGACACCACGCCAGGTGTATATAAAGTGTTAATAAGGGGATAGGTGTCATCTTGTTTCTGAGACTTTGATTTTAAAAAAATGCCGGGCATGGTGGCACATGCTTATAATCCCAGCATCGAGGAGGCTGACACAGGAGGATCGCGGTTCATGGCCAGCCTCAGCTACTTAGTGAGGCCCTCTGCAACTCAGTGAGACCCTGTTTCAAAATGAAGAATAAAAATTAGGGCTGGGGGTGTAGATCGGAGGTCGAATGCCCCTGGGTTTCATCCTCAGTGCAAAAAAAATAAAATAAAAAATAAAAATACAAAAAAAATAGGCCTGGGGTGTATGTAGCTCAGAGGTAAAATGTCCCTGGGTTCCATCCCTAGTATTGCAAAAAAATAAAATAAAATAAAAATAATAAAATAAGTAAAAATATATTTTCTGTGGTTATTAACTGTGGCAACCATCAACTGAGAAAGAAAGACAGTTTTATAATGGAAGCCCACTTGGCAAAGGTCCACCACATAAAATTCACCAAAGTGGATGTGTTGGTCTCACATGGTTGCCGAGGGTACCGCTATATGACTGAGGCTGTCCTTGAACCTGCAAGGCTTTTGTCTCAGCCTCCTAAGTACTGGGATTACAGGTATGAGTTTCTTTTTTTTTCCCTTTGGTACTGGAGGTGGAACCCAGAGGCTTTCTACCTCCGGGCTATACTCCCAGACCTATTTTCTATTTTATTTGGAAACAGGGTCTCACTAAGTTGCTGAGAGCCTCACTCAGTAGCTGAGGCTGGCCTCGAACCTGTGCGATCCTCCTGTCTCAGCCTCCCCAGCGCGGGAATGACAAGTGTGCGCCACCACGCCCGGCTCAAAAATTTTCTTTTTAAACAAGACACAATAGTGTCTAGACTCTTCGAAATATCCCTTCTTTCATGATGGGGAACTCAGTAAAATTTATATTGTAATTATTTGCCTGGTTTCCCACATGGCACAGAAGAGGGTCTTGCTATGTTGCTGAGTGGCAGAGCCTGTCCGCGAACCTCGGATCCTCCTGTCTTGGCCTCCAAAAGACCGGGAAAACCGATGTGTACCAGCATCCCCAGCTGAGCCCAGTGACTTATATATAACAAGAGTTTAGTCTTTTGTCTCCTTTCCTGAATATTTTAGGCAAAAGCCAACATTTATTTGTTACCTAATAGATTTATTTCAGATGAGAAAAGAGGAGGAGAAAATAATTATATTCATAATGGGGGAATGTATATAGTGTCATCTTTCTTTTCTTTTTTTTTAACTTTAACAACTCCACACTGGGCTGTCCCCATTACAGTTTTTTTTTTCTTTTACTTTTATGAGTTTTTTTTTTCTTTTACTTTTATGAGTTTTTTTTTCCCCCTTCCTCTCTCAGTCCTCCTAGCCATACGTGCAAGCCATTTATTTATTTATTCAGCAGGCGCCCCGACGGTTTACCCTGAGTTAGCGGGCGCACAGCAATTATGTTCTTAATCAAATCAAGATGAATGAACTCAGGAGGAAGGAGACTCCATAATTCCTCGTTAGGAGCAAGACGGTCTTTGGAAAACACCCTGCCCTGTCTCCGATGGCGTCTGCACAAAGGGTTTTCCAGTGAGTCAAACCCATTTAAGGCATTTTTCCAAAAGTAACGATGTTTGTCCGAGTAATTCAATTTACTGGGGGAGGGAATAAAAAGAGTTTAAATCCTCTGGACTTGTGTATATTTAGTGTGTTCCTTGAGATCTCTCAGAATGGAATTCCGAAGCTCAGGCACGTTTTCTTGGAAGGAGGCCTGAAAAGATTTAAGTTAACCATCCAGCCCGGTTTCGCATTGTTTGGGGTTAAAATTTTATTTTTCTTTCCTTCTATGAATCGATATAACTTTCCTCTCCAAATAGAAGATGTTCCCGACAATCTCCATACAGACAAATAATGGTGCACAGACATTCTGTTTGCTGAGAAGTTCTTATAATTCTTATCCCCTTTTTAAATTCCAGATCAAAATCAGAGTATTGTCACCAAAAATGAGTTATTGTAAACCATGGGAGGCGGAGACAGGAGGATGGCGCAGGTTCGAAGCCAGCTAGCTGGCTTAAGAGACCCTGTTCCCAAATAAAAAATATGTAAAAGTAGGTCTGGGAGTGTAGCCTGGAGGTAGAAGGGCTTCCAGGAACCCCAGTACCACCAAAAAAAAAAAAAAGTATATAATTTTACTTTTCCAAATAAAAATATAAAATAGGTCTGGGAGTGTAGCCCGGAGGTAGAAGGGTTTCCAGGAACCCCAGTACCACCACCACCACTAATAATAATAATAATACAATAATAATAATAATAAAAATAAATATATAAAATAGGTCTGGAAGTGTAGCCCAGAGGTAGAAGGGTTTCCAGGAACCCAAGCACCACCACTAATAAAAAAAATAATATATATATATATATATATATATATATATATATATATATATATATATATATATATATGGTCTGGGAGTGTAGCCTGGAGGTAGAAGGGCTTCCAGGAACCCCAGTGCCACCAAAAAAAAAAAAAAGTATATAATTTTACTTTTCCAAATAAAAATATAAAATAGGTCTGGGAGTGTAGCCCGGAGGTAGAAGGGCTTCCAGGAACCCCAGTACCACCACCACCACTAATAATAATAATAAAAATAAATATATAAATAGGTCTGGGAGTGTAGTCCAGAGGTAGAAGGGCTTCCAGGAACTCCAGTACCACCACCAAATAAATAAATAAATAAATAAATAAATAAATAAATAAAACGAGTGATTGTGAACTGGACCAGGTAGTTAATCAGTTGAAATTAAACTGGAATAAATTGTAGTGGGCTGGGCTGTAATCATGTAGATTTATTTTTTTTACTAAAAATAAACACTACGAGGCTTATTCTCAAGACCTCTGATACAGTTATCTATTAATCAGTGTGGAGAACCACTTGTTTTATTTTCGGTGCAATTCTCAAAGGTACCAGGTTTTCATTAACAGCATCTTGGAATATTTTGGTCTGAATGACACCCAGGGGGTGTTAGGATACTGAGAGAGACGGGCTTCTAAAGGCTCATGGGTAGGAGAATAAATACCTAATTCCTGCACCGAGCGTTCAGATTGCTTTCTTCGGAAATTTATGCTTTATTTACTGCCGAGGAAATGACTCTTTAACTATATTTAAACTGGGGTTGCATGAATATTTAAAGTGACGTTTCCAACCAAAGGAACATTTTTATTATGGGATGAACAACAGAGGGGAAAAAAATAAAAAATCCATTCGACTTTCTCCGCGGGATGGCAAAGCTTTAAAACTGTTCTCCTAAAACATTGATATTTACCACCTTTATTACGTGGAAAAAATAGCTTAGTGCAGGCTCTTTATATTACTGAATTGAAAAGAAAATTAGGGAGATATCTCCCCAATAGGTAAAGTTGTCATGTAAAGACAAGAGTCAATTTCGTCTAATGGCCGTGATGATAACTGCCCCCTTCTTGACACTTTATATGTATTTCAACTTCAAATCCCCTCTGCCAACCAGTTGTTGTAGTTATTCTACTTAATATATTATTATATTTTGAGTATAAAGAAACTGAGGCTGAGAAGAAATTTAGTAACTACCGGAAAGTCAAGCTTCAGTAAGACAAGGAGATGAATTTTATACCCAGCTGTGGGGCCTCGATGTGGGTTTGTACCCATCATCTGAGTTCAGAGGATTAAGAGAGAAAGAGAGAGATAGATAGATAGATAGATAGATAGATAGATAGATAGATAGATGGATGATTGGAATGATAGACAGATGGATGGATAGATAGATAGATATGATGGATAGATAGATAGATATGATGGATAGATAGATAGATAGATAGATATGATGGACAAATGAATAGATAGATAGATAGATAAATGGATAATTGGAATGATAGATAGATGGATAGATAGATATGATGGGCAGATGGATAGATATAGATAGATAGATAGATAGATAGATAGATATGATGGACAGATAGATGGATAGATAGATAGATAGATAGATGATTGGAATGATAGACAGATGGATGGATAGATAGATAGATAGATAGATAAATATGGTGGATAGATAGATAGATAGATAAATAGATATGATGGACAGATGGATAGATAGATAGATAGATAGATAGATATAATGAACAGATGGATAGATAGATAGATAGATAGATAAATGGATAATTGGAATGATTGATAGATGGATGGATAGATAGATATGATGGGCAGATGGATAGATAGATAGATAGATAGATAGATAGATAGATAGATAGATATGATGGACAGATGAATAGATAGATAAATGGATAAATGGATAATTGGAATGCTAGATAGATGGATAGATAGATATGATGGGCAGATGGATAGATATAGATAGATAGATAGATAGATAGATAGATGATTGGAATGATAGACAGATGGATGGATAGATAGATATGATGGATAGATGGATAGATAGATAGATAGATAGATAGATAGATAGATAGATAGATAGATATGATGGACAGGTGGATAGATAGATAGATAGATAGATAGATAGATAGATAGATAGATAAATGGATAATTGGAATGATAGATGTATGGATAGATAGATATGGTGGGCAGATGGATAGATATAGATAGATAGATAGATAGATAGATAGATAGATATCATAGATAGATATGATGGATAGATAGATGGACAGATATATGGACAGATATATGGATAGATAGATAAATGGATAATTGGAATGATAGATATATGGATAGATAGATAGATATGATGGATAGATAGATGGACAGATATATAGACAGATATATGGATAGATAGATAGATACATAGATACATAGATAGATGGATGGATGGATGATAGAGGAGTCCATCCAGAGAGTTTGAAAACCATAATTGCAGCAAACATTTAATAATTACCCGCTCTATACAAAAGTACAAAGCACAAGAGAAGAACATTTTGCAAATAGACAAGACGGGATCCCTCTCAAAACAGATGATTCCTGACAGAGAGAGAAAAAAAAAGTCAAATAATTATGGGGCGATATCTTGGTTTATTAGAATGTTTTAATGAACATGCAATTATTCTGTCACGAAGACGTCAATTAGAATTTTTGTGCTTCTATTCCTTTGCATGTAGACTTTGTTTATTTAATTAGTGTTTTCTTGGGTGGTGCTAGGCTTGAATCCAGGGGAGTTCTAACCCTGAGCTACAACTCCCGGCCCTTTTTATTTTCTTCTTTTTAAAAATGTTTTCCTTTTTTTTTTTTTTCCTTTTTAACCTTTTTATTCTCTTAGTTTGATTTTTATGATATAGGATCTCACTGGGTTCCTGGGAGTCTCGCTATGTTACTGAGGCTGGCCTTGAACCTGCGATCATCCTATCTCGGCCTCCCAAGTTCAAGGATGACAGGGTGTGCACCGCTGTACTCGGGTTATTTTAATTTTTTTATATTTTTTGGTGGTACCGGGGTTCCCGGAAACCCTTCTACCTCCGGGCTACACTCCCAGAAATATTTTATATTTTTATTTGGAAACAGGGTCTCCTAAGCCAGCGCGGCTGGCCTCGAACCCGCGCCGTCCTCCTGTCTCCGCCTCCCAAGCGCGGGGATGACAGGCGCGCGCCACCACGCCCGGCATGTTATTTTAATTTTTCATGGTTCATTGAATTTATATTTGATAAATCTTTCTTTTCAATTTACCTATCCTAATTCTGGTACCAAGAGCCAGGCTAGGCTGTATTGCACAACTAAAAGAGATTAAAGCCATGAAGTCAAACTTTGTAAAAACTGGTTAGCATCTATCTTGGGCAATCTTTTGAAAATGATATGATATAATATAAAATATCATGATATATCATAATATATAATTAAAATACATAAATTATAATACACAAACACATATTATATAGTTATAATTTGTAAATTCTAATATATAATTAAAACACATAAATTATAATATATAGTTATAATATGCAAATGCATATTATATAATTATACTAAGTAAATTATAATATATAATAAAAATATTAATTATAATATATATTTATAATATGCAAACACATATTATATTATTATACCATGTAAACTATATGATTATACTATGTAAATTATAACGTATAATTTAATATACAAATACATATTGTATAATTATAATGTATGAATTATTATATTAATTATACAAACATATCATATAAATATATAATATTGTAATATATAATTATAATTATATAGCACTGTATTATTACATTTATGTTATCTATTATAATTATATTAACTGAAATTATATAATCATAATTTATTTAATATTTATTTATCACGATCATTAAAACAACAGGATAATTATACTATATCCTTATCTCATAGGGTTTTCTTCGGTAAAATCGTAGGATTGGTGAAATTTGGTAATTGTGGGCCTTTATGAACTGCAGTGCGGTCATCAGGGCATCTCCCCACTCAGAATAACGACTCTGCCTCTCCTTGCTTGTAGACGGCCAGTTAGGATTTCTTTTGGCTTTGGACATTAAGGCATTTACAATCTACTGGAAAAGTTAAAGTTTGTTTATTTATTTATTTATTTATTTATTTATTTGTTTATTTATTTATTTATTTATTATTTTACGGGTCTGGGGCTGGAACCCAGGGGCATTTTACCTTCAAGCTACACCCCCAGCCTTGTTTTCTTCTTTCTTTCTTTCTTTCTTTCTTTCTTTCTTCCTTCCTTCTTTCTTCTTCTTTTTCTTCTTTCTTTCTTTCTTCTTTCTTTTTTCTTTCTTTCTTTCTTTCTTTCTTTCTTTCTTTCTTTCTTTCTTTCTTTCTTCCTTCCTTCCTTCCTTCCTTTCTTTCTTTCTCTCTTTTTTGCGGGTCTGGGGCTGGAACCCAGGGGCATTTTACCTTCAAGCTACACCCCCAGCCTTGTTTTCTTCTTTCTTTCTTTCTTTCTTTCTTTCTTTCTTTCTTTCTTTCTTTCTTTCTTTCTTCCTTCCTTCTTTCTTCTTCTTTTTCTTCTTTCTTTCTTTCTTCTTTCTTTTTTCTTTCTTTCTTTCTTTCTTTCTTTCTTTCTTCCTTCCTTCCTTCCTTCCTTTCTTTCTTTCTCTCTTTTTTGCGGGTCTGGGGATGGAACCCAGGGGCATTTTACCTTCAAGCTACACCCCCAGCCTTGTTTTCTTCTTTCTTTCTTTCTTTCTTTCTTTCTTTCTTTCTTTCTTTCTTTCTCCTTCCCTTTCTTTCTTCTTTCTTTCTTTCTTTCTCCTTCCCTTTCTTTCTTTCTTTCTTCCTTCTTTCTTTCTTCTTCTTTTTCTTCTTTCTTTCTTTCTTCTTCCTTCCTTCCTTCCTTCCTTCCTTTCTTTCTCTCTTTTTTGCGGGTCTGGGGCTGGAACCCAGGGGCATTTTACCTTCAAGCTACACCCCCAGCCTTGTTTTGTTTTCTTTCTTCTTTCTTTCTTTCTTTCTTTCTTTCTTTCTTTCTTTCTTTCTTCTCCTTCTTTCTTTCTTTCTATCTTTCTTTTTGGCGGGTCTGGGGATGGAACCCAGGGGCATCCGACCTCCGAGCTACACCCCCTGCCCTATCTTTTATTCTTTTAATCTTGAAACCGGGTCTCCCTGAGTTGCAGAGGGCCTCGCTAAGTAGCCGAGGCCGGCCTCGAACCTGGATCCTCCCGACTCAGCCTCCCGAACGCCGGGATGACGAGCGTGCCCACCACGCCCAGTGGAGAAGTGAAGGTAAACGGAGGGACGGAGAGCCCCCTATGTCGAGGTCATAGTGACCATCGCTGCTGGGGGGGTCACGACAGAAGAATAATTCTCCATCATGTCCACATCCCGAGAACCAGGCCCCGGGATGAGCCCCCGAGAAATAAAGAAAGAGGAAAGAAAAGAAAGAAAAAAGAGAGAAAAAAAGGAAGAAAAAATATAGGGCATTCTACCTCTGAGCTATGCCTTATTTTGTTATTTTGAGGCAGGGTCTCACTAAGTGGCTCAGGGTCTCTGCTGGTAACCGTGGGGGATACGCCAGGGAAGTTGGGCTCGAGCATCCACCTCGATCATTTTCTCCCGACCCACGGGCTTATAACCTTGGTGCCACATTTAAAAGCTGGAATTCAAGCCAGGTGCCTACCTGTCATCCCAGTATATTGTGGGAGGCTGAGACAGGAGGATGGCAGGTTGGAGGCCAGCCTCAGCAACTTAGCAAAGAGATTCTCAGCAACCAAGTGAGACTCTGTTTCCAAATAAAATAATAAAAATAGAATTGGAGGTGTAATTTGGAAGTAAAAGTCGTCTGGGTTCCATCCTCAGTACCACAAAAAGAAAAAAAAATAGAATTTATAAATGTTTGTAAAAGGGGAGATCTGAGCCTCTCTGGGAAGTCCCGCTTGCTATCTGGTGTCTGTAATGATACAGGAGATTGTGATCACGTGTCTTAGGGTATGGGGCCGAGCCGGGCACGATGAGGCGTGTCTAGACCCCCGGTATGGGAGAGGCCGAGACGGGAGGATCGCAGGTTCGAGGCCAACCTGAGCAACTTAGCAGAGAGGCTCTCAACAGCCGAGTGAGACCCTGCTTTAAAATAAAAAATGAACAGATCCACCGATTGAGAGATAATTGAATGGTGGATGATGGATGGGTACATAGGTAGAGGCAGAGATGGATAAATGGATGGATGGATGGATGGATGGATGGATGGATGGATGGATAGGTGGATAGATGGATGGATGGATGAGTGAGTGAGTGGATGGATGGATGGATGGATGGATGGATGGATGGATGGATAGGTGGATGGATGGATAAATAGGTGTATGGATGGATAGATGGGTGAGTGAATGGATGGATGGATGGATGGATGGATGGATGGATAGGTGGATAGATGGATGGATGGATGAGTGAGTGAGTGAGTGGATGGATGGATGGATGGATGGATGGATGGATGGATGGATAGGTGGATGGATGGATAAATAGGTGTATGGATGGATAGATGGGTGAGTGAATGGATGGATGGATGGATGGATGGATGGATAGGTGGATAGATGGATGGATGGATGAGTGAGTGAGTGGATGGATGGATGGATGGATGGATGGATAGGTATATGGATGGATAGATGGATGAGTGAATGGATAGATGGATGGATGAATAGGTGGATAGATGGATTGATACATAGGTAGGTGGATGGATAGATGGATAGATGGATGGATAGATAAATAGGTGTATGGGTGGATAGATGGATGAGTGAATGGATGGATGGATGGATGGATGGATGGATGGATGAATGGATGGATTAATACATAGGTGGATGGATGGATGGATGGATGGATAGATGGATAAATAGGTGTATGGATGGATAGATGGGTGAGTGAATGGATGGATGGATGGATGGATGAATGGATGGATGGATGGATGGATGGATGGATAGGTGGATAGATGGATGGATAGATAAATAGGTGTATGGGTGGATAGATGGATGAGTGGATGGATGGATGGATGGATGGATGGATGGATGGATTAATACATAGATGGATGGATGGATGGATGGATGGATGGATAGATGGATAAATAGGTGTATGGATGGATAGATGGGTGAGTGAATGGATGGATGGATGAATGGATGGATGGATGGATGGATGGATGAATAGGTAGATGGATGGATGGATGGATGGATGGATGGATGGATGGATGGATAGGTGGATAGATGGATGGATAAATAGGTGTATGGATGGATAGATGGATGAGTGAATGGATGGATGGATGGATGGATGGATGGATACATAGGTGGATGGATGGATGGATGAATAGATGGATAAATAGGTGTATGGATGGATAGATGGATGAGTGAATGGATGGATGGATGGATGGATAGGTGTATGGATGGATAGATGGATGAGTGAATGGATGGATGGATGGATGGATGGATGGATGGATGGATGAATAGGTGTATGGATGGATAGATGGATGAGTGAATGGATGGATGGATGGATGGATAGGTGGATAGATGGATGGATAGATAAATAGGTGTATGGATGGATAGATGGATGAGTGAATGGATGGATGGATGGATAGGTGTATGGATGGATAGATGGATGAGTCAGATGGATGGATAGGTGGATAGATGGATTGATACATAGGTAGATGGATGAATGGATGGATAAATAGGTGGATGGGTGGGTGGATGGATGGATGGATGAAAAGGTGGATGGATAGATGAATAAATGGATTCACAGGTAAATTGATAGATGGATGAATGAATAGATGGGTGGATAAATAGATGGATAAATAGGTGGATGGATGGATAGATGGGTGGGTGGATAGATGGATGCATAAATAGGTAGATAGGTGGATGGATGGATGAATGGATGGATGGGTGGATGGAAGGATGGATGAGAAATAGGTGGACGGATGGATGGATGAATAGATGGATACATAGATAAATAGGTGGATATACAGATGGGTGGATAGATAAATAGTTGTATGGGTGGATGGATAGATAGGTGTATAGATGGATTGATACATAGGTAGATGGATGGATGGATAAGTAGGTGGATGGGTGGATGGATGGATGGATACATAGGCAGGTGGATAGATGGATGAATAGGTGGATGGACAGATGAATAAATGGACTCATAGGTAGATGGATGGATAGATGGATGGATGGATGAATAAATCAATAGGTAGATGGATGGGTGGATAGATGGATAAATAGATGAATGGATAAATAAATAGGTGATAGATGGATGGATGAATAGATGAATAAATATTTAGGTAAATGGATGGCTAAATAGGTGGATGGATGGATGGATGGACAGAGAGATGAATGGATGGGTAAATAGGTGAATGGATGAATGAATGGATGGAAGAATTGATAGGTAGATAGATGGATGGATGGCTAAATAAGTGGATGGATGGATGGATGGTTAGATAAATAGTTGGATGGTTGGATGGATGGATGAATATGTCTGGGGGTGTGATTCAGAGGGAGAATAACCCTGGGTTCAATCCCCAATAAAATACACACATAAAAAATGAAGAAGAGCCGGGCATGGCGGTGCACGCTTGTCATCCCCGCGCTCGGGAGGCAGAGGCAGGAGGATGGCGCAGGTTCGAGGCCAGCCGCGCTGGCTTAAGAGACCCTGTTTCCAAATAAAAATATAAAATAGGTCTGGGAGTGTAGCCCGGAGGTAGAAGGGCTTCCAGGAACCCCAGTATCACCAATAATAATTAATAATAATAATAATAATAATAATAATAATAAATAAAATATAAAATATGTCTGGGAGTGTAGCCTGGAGGTAGAAGGGCTTCCAGGAACCCCAGTATCACCAATAATAATTAATAATAATAATAATAATAATAATAACATAAAAATAAAAATAAATAAAATATAAAATATGTCTGGGAGTGTAGCCCGGAGGTAGAAGGGCTTCCAGGAACCCCAGTACCACCAATAATAATAATTAATAATAATAATAATAATAATAATAATAATAATAAATAAAATATAAAATATGTCTGGGAGTGTAGCCCGGAGGCAGAAGGGCTTCCAGGAACCCCAGGACCACAGAAAAAAATAAATTAAAATAAAAATGAAAATAAAGAAGAAAAAAATAATAACGTAGCAGATAAAACAGGGTACCGAGGAGAGAGAAGTTACAGCGGCTAGGATAGGATGGCATTTTTCCCACTTGAGTTTTCAGCGAAAAATTATTATCATGTGAATTATTGATGGCATTTTCTTACCAAGAACAACCGTGGGTATTCTGGGTTTTGTTTATGCTTTTTTTTTTTTTCTTCTTAAATTTCTGGTTGGTTCCCTATGGGAAAGTGGTCCCGGGGTTTAAAAGCTCGTCTTAAACTCGCTCAGTTAAAAGACGCTAAGGGGATTGGGAGACATTTTGAAATATGACCCAGAAGCCACACAAAGCCAATGTCTATAAAATAAGAGAGATGGCCTCATTACGTGCACAATTTTCTACACTCTGACGCCGCGTGTAAGTGCAGCTCCAGGTTGAGATTTCTTTCATTATGAGTTTTAAAAATAGGTTATGATTGCATCTGCCTCCTTGCAATAACTAGAAGTAAGATTCATTTCTCAAAATGGCCTGCGTAGACCCATTGACAAGAGAACTTAATGTGATTTGAAAAGTGTCGCCTTTTCCCCCCCAGTGATGATGATCACAGAAAACTCCCGGCCGAACGCCACAGTCATTATCTGCACCGATGATATAACACATTTCGTCTTATAAAAGCATTTTACCATTCTTGTCTGGGATAGAAATCTGACAGCCAAATTTTCCTAATTCTCCACGGCGGATAAATGAGTTTGTGGGCAAGCTAGCTAATACAGTGAGCAGAAGCGACACGTCATTTAAATTATAAAGGGGTTACCAAGGATAAATTCTGATTTATTTCCTTCCTTTCTTCTTTCTTTCTCTTTCTCTCTCTTTTTTTTTTTTTTTTTTTTTTTTGGTTCCAGGGATTATACCCAGGGACATTTTACCTCTGATCGACACCTCCAGCCCTATTTTATTTTTGTTTACTTTAAAACAGGGTTTCTTTTCTAGGAGGCTGGCCCCAAATCTGCGATCCTCCTGTCTCAGCCTTCCAAGTGCTAGGATGGCAGACAGGCGTGCACCTGATTTATTCTTTATTTTGACAACATGAATCTATTCTTAGGCAAGGAATTGCTTGGTCTATGGCGTTTTATTTTATTTTTTTTAATTTTCTTCTGACATAGATTCCCCAGGACACCGTGTGTGCCCTGAAACGTAGAAAATATTGACTGGATTCTCAGCAGCAATTGGACTCCTAATTTTCTTTACACTACATTTGTGGCGTTTCTAAGAGCACTGCCCACTCAGAACAAATGGTTTATTTTATTAAGCCATTTCCTCCATGAGTAAAGAAGAGGACTAAACGTGATAGAGTCCGTTATCTCGTTTTTTTTTCACATTCGAATCAAATATCAAAAAGCCTTTAGCGGCTTAAATATCCGTACGCACCCAGAACGGCCAATCATGAGCCACTGTGGCTTAGGTGGCTTCAGAAGGAAACGGCCATTGGTGTAATTTATTTTTACTCCTGCTTTATTGACTGGGTTATTTTAATTCATCCTTATATATTTATTCCTTCTATATTTATCTAGGCAAGTATTCTTTTTTTTTCTTAGAGTACTAGGCTTGAGAGATAAGATTCCTGGTGCCAAATGTCGCACGTTAGGGAAGAGAGGGAATCCCAGGGCCGGTTGACTTTTCTAGATATTTGATCTCAATGGGTTTGTGCAATGAATACTAGTCTGTAATTGACTATATATATATATATATATTTTTTTAGTGGGCACAATGTTTTCAAGCTCTATCTAAGCCGGATGCATCAATATGTTGCTGCGTCTCATTGCAAAATAATATTTCATTGTATAAATGGACTCATTTTATGTATTTATTCATTAGTGAATTAGATAATTAGGTAATTATTTCCCTATCTCCTCTCTCTCTTTCTCTTTCTCTCTTTCTCTTTCATTTCAGCAGTACCCTTTAGGGAGTGAATCAGCCATAGGACCCAGCTAGACCACTCCTGGACATCTCTCCATAGAGAATGAAATCAGAATATTTTAGAAAAGGAGGAGACTGCTGGGTGATATCATGGGAGGGGCGGCGTTGCCAAGCGTAGCCCCACCCACGAGATGTAAACCTGAAAAGGAAGGGCATTTTTCTTTCCAGATGCGGAGGACCTCACGGGTCTCCAGGAGCGGTCCAGCCCGTATCCCCAAGAAAAGGCCGCATTAAAATTCTTTTTGGCGCGCCGGTCTCTCTCGACTCTCTTATTGCACCTAAAAAACCTTAACATCTGGTGCCGAAACCCGGGACGATTACTTTATTTTAATTTAATTTTTAAGTATTTTTTTTTTAATTTCTCACCGCTGCTGCTGTGGCGTGCTCTGGGCGGGCTTGGCGGAAACCTCCGCCTGGATCTTCTGGGATGCTCGGACTGCTGGGAATGCTCCCACCCCGTCTGCCGCTCCAGGACCACCGCCGCCCCGTGCCTGCCCGGACCTTAAGCCTTCTTCCCCAGCCCCCAGCCCCATGCTTTCTGGGACAGCCGGCGGCCTTCTTCCAGGCCCCGCGCTCTGCTGAGAGCCGGCAGCCATCTTCCCAGCCCCAGCCCCATGCTCTCTGGGAGAGCCGGCGGCCATCTTCCCAGCCCCAAGCTCTGCTGAGAGCCCCTGGCCATCTTCCCAGCCCGAAGCTCTGCTGAGAGCCGGCAGCCATCTTCCCAGCCCCGCGCTCTGCTGAGAGCCGGCAGCCATCTTCCCAGCCCCAGCCCCATGCTCTCTGGGATAGCCGGCGGCCATCTTCCCAGCCCCAAGCTCTGCTGAGAGCCCCTGGCCATCTTCCCAGCCCCGAACTCACCCTGAGAGCCAGCGGCCGGCTTCCCCCAACACACTCTCAGAGCCAGCGGCCATCTCACCACCCAGCCAAGCCCCGGCGGCCATCTTAGTCCTCATCCGGCCCTGATTCCACCCAACGGGTCCACAGCAAGCCCTGCCGGCTCAGCGCCTTGGTTCCAAGCTTCCCTTCCTCGAGCAAGCGGGTTCCGGCTTTTAGCCTCCTCCGGACGTGGGCTCACGGCTGTTTAAAAACCCAAATATTGCCGGGCGTGGCGGCGCACGCTTGTCATCCCCACGCTTGGGAGGCGGAGACAGGAGGATGGCGCAGGTTCGAAGCCAGCCGTGCGCGCTGGCTTAGGAGACTCTGTTTCCAAATAAAAATGTAAAAAATAGGTCTGGGAGTGTAGCCCGGAGGTAGAAGGGCTTCCAGGAACCCCAGTACCACCAAAAATAAAAAAATAAATAAATAAATATATAATATATATGTATATTTATATATAATATATATTTTATAATATATATTATATTATATATTATATATATTATACATTATATTATTATTATATTATTATATTATATATATATATATATATATATACACAATCTTATGTTTCTTTCTTAAATTTCTTTTGGTTTTTCATATTTTTTTATCTCAATTGCTATGGCCTTCTTCCTTTGATAAAGTTCTGAATTTCTGCCCTTTAGGACCATGACTGGTAGCCATAGAGATTTACCGTCACCGCTTCAGATATCTCTCTCTCTCTCTCTCTCTCTCTCTCTCTCTCTCTCTCTCTCTCGCGGGTCTGGGGATGGAACCCAGGGGCATTCCACCTCTGAGCAACACCCCCAGTCCTACTTTTTATTCTTTATTTTGAAACAGGGTCTCACTGAGTTGAAAAGGGCCTCACTAAGTAGCTAAACTTGGCCTCAGACCGCGATCCTCCGGTTTCAGCCTCCCAAATGCTGGCCATTGGACCAGATATGTCCAAGCCACCATGTTTAGAGTCATAAGTTCTTAATATTTTGCTTACCCCATTCATTAATCCAATATAGGCTGAATATAGCCCACTTTTGTCCACATATTTCCCCTGCAGGACACACAAACTTTTCTCTTACACAAGTCTCAATTCTTTGGGGAGTCCAGTTCAGGAATTTTATTTTTCTGTGTCAACCAAAGCCCATACTGGACCCCAGAATGCCCAGGTCTCAAAAAGAAAATCTGAATAATAGAGAAAAAATACCAACTCTCTGAGGTCTGAGGAGAGTAAATAAAAGCAGATTGATTAAAAATGAGAGGGAGGAGCTGGGCATGGTGGCGCACGCTTGTAATCCCTGTATTTGGGCGGCTGAAACAGGAGGATCACGGTTCGAGGCCAGTGTCAGCTAATTAGTGAGGCCCTTTGCAACTCAGTGAGACCCTGTTTCAAAATAAAGAATAAAAAATAGGAATGGGTTTGTCGCTCGGAGGTGGGATGCTCCTGGGTTCCATCCCCAGTACCGCAAAATAAGGAAAAAAAAATGAGAGTTGGCTCTGGAACAAAAAAATCACATTAAAAAATGGAACTTCCATTCTTCAAGGTGTTAGAAAATTTGTCACAGACATTCAGCCACGGTTTCAATAAAAAGCTTAAAGGATTTCCAGCCGGAAAAAAAGGAAGAATCGAAAGTGGGGCAATTATAGCTTCTAAAAAACAATGCGATATATTCCGAAGAAGTAATATGCAGAGACGGGTAGCCTCGAATTCTGTGCATAAATTTCGCACAAGTCTTTAGCGTATCGATGTGCTTGCTACGCAGAGGCCAGAATTCAAGATATACATAAAAGAAAGAAACGTATCTTATTTGCCATCCAGGTATGGGGTAGTTATTCTGAGCCCAATGAAATCAACTGTCTTGTAAAACACACACACACACACACACACCCTTCAAAAAAGAAAATTAAAGCCAGGCACGGGGGCACACATTTGTAATCCCAGGACTTGGGAGGTTGAGGCAGGAGGATCAGGGTTCGAGGCCAGCCTCAGCTACTTAGCGAGGCCCTCTGCAACTTAGTGAGACCCTGTTTCAAAATAAAGAATAAAAAATAGGGCAGGGGCTGTAGCTTGGAGATAAAATGCCCCTGGGTTCCATCCCCAGTTCTGTTAAAAAAAAAAAGACAAATGAATAAAATCTCAGGTCTCCAGCAGAGAACATTTCCAATATGGAGAATAAAATACTTTATATGCTCAACATTTAATGAGTAGGGAATGAGTCACCCATTGTAAAGTAAAAAGACCAAAAAGCAGAGACCCCTGTCTACCACTTCCAAAAATGATACAGATTTTGGAAATTAACACACAAGGACTTGGTTATTAGTCAGGGTTCTCCAGAAGCACAGAACCCATGTAATATAAAATATGTAAGTTCAATAAGAATTTCTGGCCAGGGAGACTAAGAAATGAGGGAATCTCGGCAAAGAAAGAGAAAAAATCTCAAGAAAAATGTAAGTAGGAATTTCAAAAAATACCTAAAAGTTATTAAGTGAGTAGAATGGAGATTCAAGAATAGAGATGCCGGGCGGAAGATGAGGTGAAGGAGAAGACAGAAAGAAATCTAGAAGGTGTCTGAATAAAGGAGACAAGATAGGAACAGATAAACATGCCACGGCGACCAGTATGGCCACACAAGGACCGACCCGTGTGTGACGTGAGCCCAGGAGGAGGGAGAAGGACGCTGTCGTCGAGGTGTTTAAATAAAAATGCGTCCAGTCGAGTGGTGAGCGGAATTTGCATGTTCAGAAAATTGAACAAACCCCAGTAGAATTAACTGGACGGAGGAGGAGGAGGAGGATGAGGACAAGGAGGAGGAGGAGGAGGAGAAGAAAAAGGAGAACAAGGAGGAGAAGGAGGAGGAGGAGGAGAAGGAGGAGGAGGAAGAGGAGGAGGAGGAAGAGGAGGAGGAGGAGAAGGAAGAGGAGGAGGAGGAGGAG
>NC_137792.1:799276-811776 GCF_963383645.1 Muscardinus avellanarius
ATCTCCTCCTCCTCCTCCTCCTCCACCTTCTCCATCTTCTCCTCCTCCTCCTCCTCCATCTCCTCCTCCTCATCCTCCTCCACCTTCTCCATCTTCTCCTCCTCCTCCTCCTCCTCCTCCTCTTCCTCCTCCTCCTCCATCTTCTCCTCCTCCACCTTCTCCATCTTCTCCTCCTCCTCCTCCTCCTCTTCCTCCTCCTCCTCCATCTTCTCCATCTCTCCTCCTCCTCCTCCTCCTCCATCTTCTCCATCTCCTCCTCCTCCTCCTCCTCCTCCTCCTCCTCCTCCTCCTCCTTCATCTTCTCCTCCTCCTCCTCCTCCTCCTCCTCCTCCTCCTTCAAACATTTCAGGTCCGCAACAGACTTTTACACCGTTTCCCTGCATCCGTCTCGTGTCCCTGATGCTATGAACCCCCCACATTGTGGTTAATATATTTATCTATCTTATGAACAAAGAAATTTCAATTTTTGTGTGTGTGTGTGTGCGTGTGGGTGTGTGGGTGAATGAAAAATGGACAGCCTTTGGTGCACACATCACTGAAATTCCATGTTATTCGGGAGACCTAGCTGGAAAAATCCAAAATAAACTCTGACCGAATGGTGAAAATTTTTGAAGCCGGGCGTGGTGGCGCACGCTTGTCCTTGAACCGGAGGACCGCGGTTCGAGGCCGGCCTCGGCTACTTAGCGAGGCCCTCGGCAACTCAGTGAGACCCGGTTTCAAAATAAAAATAATAAAAAATAGGGCAGGGGGTGTCTCTCGGAGGTCGAATGCCCCGCAAATAAATAAATAAAATTGACTTCCTTTCTCTCTCTTTCTATTTTTATTTCAGCTCAAATTTAATGAAAAATTATCGATCAACTCATTCGAGCTTCAGATGGCGTGCGGCTTCAGAAAATGAGGTCCGCGTCGCCGCCATCAATCCTAATAAAGCCTCCTTTGGCACTTTCCTTATTCCCCTTTAATCGCCATCTTTAGATAATAATTCCGCTGTCTGGAGGAGAAGACGACCCAGTGATGCCGAAAACATCCTCAAAGCACCATTAGGACGCAATGATGCTAGGTTTATCTTTATTATAAAAATATCTGTGTGTCCATGGTAACCACACTCTGCCTCGTGGACTGGATTTTCAGTAGTGATTTATGGGGAAGGGGAAAATCATGTTTATGCTTTTTTTTTATAAATTTAATTTTGCTTGAAACCCATCTAGTATTTTTAACTTGTCCACCCTTAACATAAAACAAACTCAGTTTTTGCTCAGAAACACACAATATTAATTTTTTTATCATATTAAGAGCGTGATTCCTAAAGAGGCACGTGATGCCTCACAGTATATTTTCTATATTTTGCAAATGGTATATTTTGTACGTTTCCAAAATATATACAATGCGGTCAGTATATTTTGGCGCAACTAAGCAAGGCCTTGTTTTAGAAATAAGAAAATAAATAAAAATAGGGTTGGGCGCATAGCTCAGAAATAGACGGGTCCTGTGTTCGACCTCAGCGCGAAATAATAAATAAACAAAACAGTAAGTAAATAAAGAGTTATTTAAGTAAGAAGTGATAGTTATTTATCACTGGACTGGATTTCAGAAGTTATTAAAAAAATATATATATATATATTAGAGAATTATTCCCAACGTGTAGTCAAATGACATGATGCTCACCGTGGTAGTCAGACTTATTTGTACCAGTTGATACAGTTTAGGCTGTAATCGGATAATTATAAATGAAATAAAGCACAAATTTTTTATTCTGCCTAGCTTCTCTAGGGATGATAAACCCAATTCAAACTGTGCAGCCTTAGAGATGAATCCAGTTACTGAAGACGGACAAGTGTACAGGTGACACAATTTCTTACTGCACATGTTTTAAAAATTGACCTCATCATTAAATATATATATAAATATATAAATGTAGATGTAGATATACATAAATATATAAATATATAAATATGTAAATGTATATATAAATATATATAAATATATATAGATATATATAAATATATAAATATATAAATGTATATATAAATATATATGTATATATAAATATATATTAATATATAGATATATAAATATATAAATACATAAATGTATATATAAATATATAAATATATATAAATATATATAAATGTATATACATATATATGTATATAAATATAGATATAAATATATAAATATAGATATAAATATATATAAAATATATATAAATATATAAATATATAGAGATATATAGACATATATAAATATATAAATGTATATAAATATATATACAGATATATAGATATATAAGTATATATATAAATATATATAAATATATAAATATAAATATATATAGATATATAAGTATATAAATGTATATAAAATATATATATATAAATATATGTATATATAAATATATAGATATATATAAATATATAAATATATAAATATATAGATATATAAATATATAAATACATAAATGTATATATAAATATATAAATATATATAAATGTATATATAAATATATATAAATATATGTATATAAATATATATAAATATATATAAATATATAAATGTATATATAAATATATAAATGTATATAAATATATATAAATATATAGATATATAAATATATAAATGTATATATAAATATATATAAATATATAAATATATAAATATATAAAATATATAAAATATATAAATATACAAATTTATGTAAAAATATATATGTATATATACACATACATATATATACATATATACATATATACATATATACATATATACATATATACATACACACACACACACACACACACACATATATATATATATAGTGGTACTGGGGCCTCCGGGCTACACTCCCACGCCTATTTCATATTTTATTAGATTTCTTTAATAAGACTTTCCGATTTAAAGAAAAAAATGTGTTCTCGGTAGAAACATAAAACAATTTCCCGGGGGCCAACGAAGTCCTACAGCATAAAAGGAAGTCCGCCGTGTACGTTTTGTAATAGCTTTATTGAGATGTAATTCACACCTCACAAAATTGACTCACTTAAAGCACGTGTGCAGTGGTTTCTGGTGTATCCACACAGCCCTGGCACCACGAACACAATCAATATCAGTTCAGTCACATTTTAACACCTAAACCTTGAGGTATTTTTAAAAAAATTTTTCTGGGCGTTCCACATCTGAGCTGCACCTCCAGCCCTACTCAATTTCTTATTTGAAAACAAGGTCTCACTGGGCCCAGATTCTGGGCTTACACATTAATCCATTTTTGTGTATGCATTAACATGTATTTTTGCTAAATATAAACTTATTATATGCTATGAGTTTTAAGCATGTCCATAAATATCCCTCAGAACCAAGAAGCGGGTTTGCAGAGTCTCTACCTAATATTTGGAAATTATTTTCTCTTTCTTATTTTTATTTTTTAAAATTTGGTACCAGGTCTGAGCTACACACCCAGTCTGGTTATAATTTTCTTTTTTTTTTTTTTAAAGAATGTATTTCATCCACGAATAAATTCCGCCATCTAAGAATTCATCAGTGCTGCATTACACCAGACGGTGATCGGGAATCTTATTTTATTATTTAAATTATTCTTTTCCTGGACGGTCGGTAATACGCTGTTTTCATGGGGTTCAGAGTGATAACCCGGCCCGTGGGTAAAGCACGTGATGGTTAAATAGTGGTGATTATTAGCGTTTCCATCTCGGGCAAAATTTGCTCATTTTTCGGTGTTGAGAACCTCTGATCTTTTATAAAACACATGATCTGCGCGCAGGAGCAGGGCTGAGGGTATTTTAGTCTTTTTCTGAAGCAAATGATCCCAGTTAGTATTTAAAAAATTGATTTTTTGTGTGTGCCAAGTTTTACCGGAAGACATGACAGCGTCACTGGCCCTCCATCTTCCTGGAAACACACTGTTTAACGTTTTTTTTTTTCTTTTTTTGGTTCCAAATATATATAAATATATTTAAATAAATAAATATATTTATATATATATAAATATATATTTAAATATATATAAATATATAATTTATATATAAAATTTATATATAAAATATAATATATAATATATAATATAAATATAATATATATTTATATATTTATATATAAAAATATATATTTAAAAATATATAAATATATATTTAAAAATATATAAATATATAATTTATATATAATATATAATATATAATATATAATATATAATATATAATATAATATATTTATATATTTATATTTAAATATATATATTTAAAAAAATATATAATTTATATATATAATTTACATATATAAAATATAATATATATAATATATAATATAAATATTATATATATATTTAAAAATATATATTTAAAAATATATGTACAGATATAATTTATATATATATAATTTATATACATAAAATATAATATATATAATATATATAATATAAATATTATATATATTTATATTTAAAAATATATATTTAAAATATATATAAATATGTAATTTATATATATATAATTTATATATATAATAAATATATATAATATATATAATATAAATATTATATATATTTATATTTAAAATATATTTAAAAATATATATAAATATATAATTTATATAATTTATATATATAATATAATATAAAATATATATAAAATTTATATATATAAAAATATATATTTATATTTATATATTTAACTATATTTAAATCATTCAAAAATCTCCAAGTCATATTTTTCTCCTAGTATTTCTGTTCTGGGGCCAACAGGGTCACAGACCCTGGCAGCTGGCTGCTAAATGATATTACTGGGAGATAAATCCTGGAGCCCTCTGACAGTCTATAAATGCAAATTCAGAGAAGAGATTTTGCACAAGAGATTTTACTTTTATTTTTTTTGGAGACAGAACGTGTGGTGAAGGAAATAATAGTCTTGAAGGAAATAGTCTTTTCGCTAAATATTGTTGGAAAATAATGACTACGTGAAAAAGAATAAAATCAGGCCCTTACCTAACACCGTATACAAATATTAACTCAAAATAGATAAAAGACCTAAATGTAAATCTTATGGCTATAAACTTTTAGGAGAAAATCTGGGTCATAAAACCTCACAACACTGAAATTGGCGGTGATTTCTGGGCTATGATTTCCGTGGCACAGGCAACGAAAGGGTAAACAAACTCCCTAAAAAATTAAAAAATATTGTATATCCAAAAAACCATGTAAACAAAAAAATATCGTACGTCCAAAGACCATGTAAACGGAATTAAAAGTCACTGAGAGAATGGGATAAAATATTTCCAAATGCTCTATCTGAAGGTGTATTGATATTCCAACTAGACATCCCTAACACTAACAACAATAAATGCAAACAATGCAATTTAGAGATAGGTAAAAGACTAAAATAGATCATGAATCTCCGGAGATTTTTTTATGACCAATAAGCACATGAATATCACTCGTCATTATCATAATATAACTAATCATTAAGGAAATAGAAATAAAAACTAAGTGAAATACTATTTCACATTGGCTAGGATGGCTGCTGAATGTGAATGACCTGGCTCCGGCCCTTTACCTTGAGTTTGTCATTATTTTTACTTGTAAAACGTGTTTCTTGTGAGCGGCAGGTGGGTGGATTCTGGTTTTTAATCCATTTTCGCCAATTTATGTCTTTTTATTGGGGAATCGAGGCCGTTTACATTCAGTGTGATTATCGAGAGATAATTCTTAATTCCCAGCATGTGAAGATCTTATTTCTCTTTGAGATGCTGTTTATTCTTCTTCGCTCAGTTGTCTGCTGGACGGGAAATCTGGTTTCTGTGGTTCTGGCGCGTTTGACCCATTTCTGAGGGTCTCTTTGGCTGAGTCGCTGGAGGCTGGCCTCGAACCTGCGATCCTCCCGTCTCAGCCTCCCAAGTACTGTGAACAAATTCCTGAGATGGGGTCCTGCTTTCATCCCCGGGCTTAAACCTTCTGTGCCCGTAAAGATTTTGCTTGTATTAGGCGGGCACCGTGTGTTAATTTATTTACAAGACTGGCCTCCCCGACCCATTTTGCCAAATATTGGCGACATCTAGGCGGTCCCCATGCCGGGAGGACCCCTTGAAGCGGACGCCTTCCTTCTAAAAATGCTAATTATCTTTCAGACTAAAAGCATAAGCAATCGGTTCGTGAACGTGCTAATTGTTTTATTTCCCCCCTTTCTTGGAGCGTTACATGCTTTATTTTTAGTTTCTAAAGATACCGTGATTTAAGGGGAAACTCATGAAAATCACCAGTTTTCTTTTCTTTGTCGTTTTCTGTATTTTTAAATTTTTTTTTATTTTTATGTGGAATCATACTGAAAATTGTCATTTTCTTTTTTATAACCAAAAGAGAGAGGAGAGAGAGAATGTAGGATTTAGAAAAAAAGAAAAGAGAGAAGAAAGGAGAAAGAAGAGGGAGGGGAAAATGTAAAAATGGAGGAAAAAATGCTATATGATTTTATTTAGTCCGTATTTGTACAATTTAAATAGATGGGTAGTTTAACTGCAATTATTCATTAAATATACATTTTATTTTACATATATTATATATTATATTATGTACAATATATATTATTTTTAATATATGTTATTTTTAATATATTAATATAGGTAATACATTATTTTAATATAATAGTTTTTAATATATTAATATAGGTAATACATTATTTTAATATAATAGCTTTTAATATATTACTATATGTAATATTATTATATATAATTTTATATATTAATTTTCGCAGTACTGGAGATGGGACCCAGGAGCATTGTACCTCCGAGCAACACCCCCAGCCCTATTTTTTATTCTTTATTTTGAAACCGGGTCTCACTGAGTTGCAGAGGGCCTCGCTAAGTAGCTGAGGCTGGCCTCGAACCATGATCCTCGGGTCTCAGCCTCCCGAATGCTGGGATGACAAGCGTGCGCCCCCACGCCCGGCTCATTAAATATATATTATGAAAAGCCTCATGCCTGAATGATAATGTCTTGATTGACATATTTTCTATTTCTGTTGTTGTTGTTGTTGTTGTTTGTTGTTGTTGTTGTTGTTGTTGTTGTTGTTGTTGTTGTTGTACTAGGGATTGAAACCAGGGCATTCTAACTCTAAAAACATAAAAAAAGCTGGCACATTCTACATGGATGTAGAACACCCTGGGTTCAATTCCCAAACACATACACACACACACACACAAATAAAAAAATAAAAAATAAAATAAAATAAAATATTTTTTACCACACAGGTGTCCCCTGAGCTGCATTATCACAACTGATACTCCATAATTAATTAATTAATTAATTAATTAAATGATTGATTTTGTGGTTCAGAGGAGAGAACCCAGGGGCATTCTACCTCTGAGCGACACCCCCAACCTGATTTTTTTGTTCTTTATTTGGAAACAGGGTCTCACTGAGTTGCCGAGAGCCTCGCTAAGTAGCCGAGGCCGGCCTCGAACCCGCGTCATCCTCCTGTCTCAGCCTCCCAAGCGCGGGGATGACAAGCGTGCGCCACACTCCTGACTACTCCATAGAGTTTGATAACACAAAGTTAATATATATTCAGATTGCAAGACACAAGTGATTTTTTTCCCCACTGGGGCGATATCTTTGTTTATGCTATTTGAAGAATTCCTTCACGATAGAATTGAATTTACTCTATATTTTAAAAGGCGGGCGTGGTGGCGAAGCCAGCCGCGCTGGCTTAAGAGACCCTGTTTCCAAATAAAAAATATAAAATAGGTCTGGGAGCGTAGTCCAGAGCTAGAGGGTTTCCAGGAACCCCAGTACCAAAAAATAAAATAAAATAAAAATAAAGAACATTTCATTCCCTGACTGGTTAAATCACTTTCCACGGCTAAAATTCTCTCTGTCCAAAACGCCGAACAGGCCTGATTTAAGCAGAGCCGGTTGGTAGCTATGTCCAGTTTCACGCCGCATGGAAAACCCCGCCTGGAGGTGGTTCAATAACTAATTTAACCTCAAGCCTAATTCTCTTAATGATGTATCAATCACAGCCCCTTAAAAACGCCCGTGTCAAATGAAAATATACAGCTTTCGATGGAATTTAATTAATTTATACACCATTCATTTTGCCTTAATGAACACCCGTCTAGGTGAACTGAATACTTATGGATATACACAAATTGCATGTCCAGTTTTCTCTACCCGTGATAGATATGATGTAAGGCGAGATCAGCCGGCCTCAGAGAGTGAATAGCTGCTGTGTATTTTCTCTCAGACATGGAAAATTAGGGGGAAATTCAGTAATAAAAGAGTCCTTGGATAAAAGAGTCAAGTCTCCAATGGAGGAATGGAGGGGGTTTAGGATAGAGGATAGAGAGAGAGTGAAAATAACATTTTAAATAATGCAAGCCAGGCGTGGTGACGCATACCTGTAATCCCAAATACCCGGGGTGCTGACACTGGAGGATTGCAGGTTCGAGGACAGCCTCGGGAAATTACCAAGACCCTCAGCAACCTATAGAGACCCCGTTTCAAAAAATAAATAAATAAATCTAAAAAGAGGCTAGGGATGTAGCTGAGAGAGAGATTGCCTTTGGGTTCAATCCTCAGTGGTATTTTAGAAAACAATGCGGTGCCTCGTGAGAAGTCTGAGGTCACTGGGATGTGGAGATGGGGACTCTGTTCTTTCTCTCCCTTGGCTCTTCTGCTGCCCTGAGGTGAACAACTTTCTCCATATTTATGATTTGACATCAAGAGACTGCCCGGGGGTCGGCTGTGGTTAAAGGCAACAGGTCCCCGGGATAAAGACAATACACAGAGCCGGGCGCGGTGGCGCACGCTTGTCATCCCAGCATTGAGACAGGAGGATCGCGGTTCGAGGCCAGCCTCAGCTGCTTAGCGAGGCCCTCTGCAACTCAGTGAGACCCGGTTTCAAAATAAAGAATAAAAAATAGGACTAGGGTGTAGTTCGGAGGAAGAATGCCCCTGATTTCCATAAAAAAATAAAAAAGCACGCAGAATCGCCATCCAGAGGAGAACAAACAGCAAGTAGCTGCTTCATCCACACACCCATTCCCTACACAGGGTTCTAGGGAAAAAATGGCTCACGCCTACATCGGCGTGATGCGCGCACGCAGATTGCATTTTGTCTGATCATTTCCTAGTCTCTGTGGCTCTTTGACGCAGAGAATATTTTGCTCTGGGTGCAGATACCGCAACAGCAACTTAGGGTTCAACGAGTGACTATTAGTCCTCCAATCATACAGGTGAGGATGATGAACACCCTTGCCCCATTTTGGGCAGTGGCGAGCAGATTTAACACCATTCTATTCTGCAAAACCAACTTTCAAGTTGAGTGGAAGGTTAAGAGCCCGCTGGAATGTATTTAAAGCTTCTGCAAAGCCAGGTATGGTGGCGCACACCTCCCATCCCTGTCCTTGGGAGGCCTGAGGCAGGAAGATCGCAGGTTCGAGGCCAGCCTCCTCGGCAAGTAGCCAGACTCTCGGCAACCTAGCGAGAGACCCTGTTTCCAAATGAGAAATGAAATCTGGCTGTGGGTGTAGCTCGAAGGTAGAATGTTTCTGGGTTTAATCCCCAGTACCACAAAAATAAATAAATAAATACGTAAATAAATACATAAATAAATAAAGCTTCTGCAACATTTTAGGATAAGGCTTCCACTTGAAACCCTACATCTATAGGACCACCCACTGGAATACACAAAGCCAACAGAAATATTGGAGCCCACCTTCAATACTTTTTGATCTGTCAGAGACCGGTTTAACTCTACCATACCAAATGAATGAATGAATTAATTAATTAATTAATAAAACAGGAAAAAACACAAAAATAAAGGTGCTATGCTGACAAGTTCTCCCTGTTTTTTTCCTTAACCAGCCCCACTCATTTTCTACAGCATATCCTAACGAGATGAGGTTGGGGTGTGAGAATTCACACTCTACAAGCTCTTGATGACACGGCGCCATTGGACCCATCCTGGGCTGCTGTGTTTTGGTGTTGGTAAAACAGTCTGCTGTGTTTTGGTGTTGGTAAAACAGTCGTGTTGTCTGAGGGGCCGACAAACCCAGCAACAGGAAGCGTTGTGGAGTCTTGCAAAGACTGTGCCCAGGATGAGGGTCGACCTCTATTATTACCTATATAACCAGACAGGTCAGGAAGAGAGACCATCTTCAGTCCTTCGCTTCCAGGAGGCTGCGGGAGACACACTTGTTTTGCAAAACATTCTCCACAGAATACAAGGAAAAAGGTCGGTCTTATGACCTGTGTGCCTTTCTTCTCTTATTATTTGTTTGTTTGTTTGTTTGTTTACTATTTTTGCAGTACTGGGGATGGAAACCCAGGGGCATTTTACCTCTGAGCTACACTCTCAGCCCTATTTTTAATTCTTTATGTTATTTTATTTTTCGTAGTACTGAGGATGGAACACAGGGGAATTTTACCTCTGAGCTACAATACCAGCCCTATTTTTTATTATTTATTTATTTATGTATTTTATTTTATTTTTGAGGTACTAGAAATGGGACCCAGGAGTATTCTACCTCTGAGCTACACTCCCAGCCCTATTTTTTTTTTTTTTGGTGGTACTGGGGTTCCTGGAAGCCCTTCTACCTCCGGGCTACACTCCCAGACCTATTTTATATTTTATTTGGAAACAGGATCTCTTTAGCCAGCGCGGCTAGCTTCAAACCTGCGTGATCCTCCTGCCTCCCCCTCCCAAGCATGAAGAGTACAAAGCATGTGCCACCATGCCCAGCCCCAGCCCTATTTTTATTTTCTTTCTTTCTTTCTTTCTTTCTTTCTTTCTTTCTTTCTTTCTTTCTTTCTTCTTTCTTTCTTTTCTGCAGTACTTAGGATAAAACCGGGGGCATTTTACCTCTGAGCTACCCTCCAAGTCCTATTTTTTATTCTATTATTATTATTATTATTATACCAGGGATGGAACCCAGGGGCATTCTATCTCTGAGTTATACCCCCAGCCCTATTTTTAGTATTTATTTATTTATTTATTTATTTATTTATTTATTTGTGGTACAGAGGATGGAACACAGGGTCATTTTACCTCTGAGCTACAGTCCAAATCCAATCTTTTTTTTTTTTTTTTGGTACTGGGGTTCCTGGAAGCCCTTCTACCTCTGGGCTACACTCCCAGACCTATTTTATATTTTATTTGGAAACAGGGTCTCCTAAGCCAGCGGGACTGGCTTTGAACCTGTGCGATCCTCCTGTCTCTGCCTCCCAAGCGCGGGGATTACAAGCGTGTGCCACCATGTCCGGCTCTATTATTTTATTTTTATTTTTATTTTTTGCAGTGCCAGGGATGAAACCCAGGGGATCTGTACCTCTGAACTAAACCCCCAGCCCTATTTTCCAGTCTTCTTTTTTATTATTGAAACAGGGTCTCACTGAGTTGTGAAGGGCCTCACTAAGTAGCTGAGGTTGTCCTCAAACTGCAATCCTCCCCATTCTTTCAAGAGAATCAGAAGTTAGCATAACATAATCAATACAAGGACATAACTGTACAGCCTCTGGCTTCTGCCAAGAGCCCAAATCCTGGGCCACCCAACCATGATATCTATTACCTGTCTGCTAGGAGGCCACACCATAATGGAACCTGACATCCTCAGAATATCTTCCAGGAATGAACGTACATTTTCTCAATCTTCTGTTAGGATCAAAATAGGCCACTACCAGAACCAGCGGGAATCTGGGGGCCACATCACTTCCATTCTGGGTTGGGGCTGCCCCCCGCCCTGCAGGGATTCTGGGGCATTCACCAAATCTTGCCGACCATGCCAAATGGCATGGGCCCAAACAGGAGCGAGCTGTGCTTGGTTGTGGGAAGTGAGATCCCCAGGAAGAAGGAATGTGCGCAGAATCGCCATCCAGAGGAGAACAAGCAGTAGACAGTAACTTTATGCACAGACTCATCCCTTATATAGGGTGCTCCCCACAGAGACCAGCGTTTGAGATCTTTGAAAAAATGTAAACCAAAATAAACCTTTCCTCTTCCTCCTCCTCCTCCTCCTCCTCCTCCTCCTCCTCCTCTTCTCTTCTCTTCCTCTACCTCCTTCTACTCCTCCTCCTCCTTCTCCTTCTCCTCCTCCTCCTCTTCCTCCTCCTTCTTCTCCTCCTCTTCCTCCTCCTTCTTCTCCTCCTCCTCCTCCTCCTCTTCCTCCTCCTTCTCCTCCTCCTCCTCTCCTCCTCCTCCTCCTCTTCCTCCTCCTTCTCCTCCTCCTCCTCTCCTTCTCCTCCTCCTCCTCTTCCTCCTCCTTCTCCTCCTCCTCCTCCTTCTCCTCCTCCTTCTCCTCCTCCTCCTCCTCCTTCTCCTCCTCCTCCTTCTCCTCCTCCTCCTCCTCCTTCTCCTCCTCCTCCTCTTCCTCCTCCTCTCCTTCTCCTCCTCCCCTCCTCCTCCTCCTTCTCCTCCTCCTCCTCCTCCTCCTCCATCTTCTCCTCCTCCTTCTCCTTCTCCTCCTCCTCCTCCATCTTCTCCTCCTCCTCCTCCTCCTCCTCCTCCTCC
>NC_137792.1:814276-869276 GCF_963383645.1 Muscardinus avellanarius
TCCTCTTCAACCTCCCACTACCTACGTCAATCATCTCATGACCACATTCAGGGCGGGACTTCCTCTTCAACCTCCCATTACCTACGTCAATCATCTCATGACCACATTCAGGGCGGGACTTCCTCTTCAACCTCCCATTACCTACGTCAATCATCTCATGACCACATTCAGGGCGGGACTTCCCCTTCACCCTGTTATTACACATGCCAATCATCTCATCCCTACTTTCAAGGCGGGACTTCCCCTTCATATAGTACTACATATGCCAATCCTATTATCAATACATTCAGGTAGGGACTTCTCCTTCAACCTGTCTTTACACATGCCAATCATCTCATCAACACATCCAGGGCGGGACTTCCCCTTCAACCTCCCATTACATATGTCAATCATCCTATCAAGTACATTCAGGGCGGGACTTCCCCTTCACCCTGTCATTAAACATGCCAATCATCTCATCACCACGTTCAGGGCAGAACTTCCTCTTCGATCTGCCATTATATATGCTGATCGATCATCTCATCAACACATTCAGGGCGGGACTTCCCTCTCAATATATCATTATTAATGTCAATCATTTCATCAACACATTCAAGGCGGGACTTCCCTCTCAATATACTATTATCAATGCCAATCATCTCATCAACACATTCAGGGCGGGACTTCCCTTTCTACCTCCCATTACATATGTCAGTCATCCTATCAACACATTCAGGGCGGGACTTCCCCTTCTACCTCCCACTACACATGCCAATCATCTATCAATACATTCAGGGAGGGACTTCCCCTTCCTCTGCCCTGACCCAATGTCAATCATCTCATTGGCATATTGAGGGCGGGATTTCCTCTTCAATTTGCCATTACCTCTGTCAATCATTTCATCACCACATTCAGGGAGGGACTTCCCCTTCATTTGCCCTGACCCAATGTCAATCATCTAATTGCCATATTGAGGGCGGGACTTCCCCTTCCATTTGCCATGACATATGTCAATCATCTCATCACCACATTCAGGGTGACACTGAGGGCAGGACTTCCGCTTCAGCCTCCCATTACATTCATCTCGTTGCCACATCGAGGGCGGGACTTCCCCTTCGGCCTGTAGTGACACATGCCAATCATCTCATCAACACAGCTAAAATCCCAACACCTTAGGTCCTTCGTAAGCAGTCAACCTCAGCTGTCTAGGTGAACCATCACAGACCCATTGATTGAGATAAAATAAAGCGAAAAAGTCAAATAGCTCTTTTTGACTTTTGACTGGGTTCCCAGCCCCTGATTGCAGAGGAGGAGAGAGGAAGGGACGCCACGCCATTTAGTCATTAGAAGTGGAGCACAAAAGGGCCTGGGGGCTCGGAGCTTGAGTAAATAGCTCAAAACTCTGATTATTGAGATATGTAGACAATACGATGGCTTAGACGTGACATCAGTACCTGTTATGGAACATCCCCCTAAATTCCAGTGTTGAAGGCCTGGTCCCCAGCACAGGGCTGTCGAGAGTCGGCGCTCCGAGGAAGTGACTGGGTTGTGGAGGGCCTGACCTCATCAGAGGACCAGAAATCCATTAATGGAGCCGGGCGTGGTGGGCACGCTCGTCATCCCCGCGCTTGGGAGGCGGAGACAGGAGGATGGCGCGGGTTCGAGGCCGGCCTCGGCCACTTAGTGAGGCTCTCGGCACCTTAGTGAGACCCTGTTTCCAAATAAAGTATAAAATAGGTCTGGGAGTGTAGCCCGGAGGTAGATAGCCTCTGGGTTCTACCCCCAGCACCACCAAAAATTAAAATAAAATAAAACAAATGAATAAATCCATTAATGGGACAATAATTCGAATGGCCTCCAGGAAGGGGGTGGAAAGTGTTGGGTGTAGACCTAATTGGAGGGCATTTTGGGGGGGGGGACTAGATCTGGTCCTTAACCCCTTCTTCTGAAGCATCTTCCCTCTACCCAGGACCCTCTAGGTACTGTCCTGTCTTGCCCGAGGCTCTTCATAATAGATCTCTCGACCAATGACATGACACTTGGGAAGCTGGGAGCTGAAATAAAATTTTTTAACATCTACATTGTATTATCAGGTATTTTTTTTTTCATAGCCGTGAAAAGCTGACTCACACAATACCCAGACTCTGAAGCTCTGCACGGATGCGATATTATTTATTCACTTATTTATTATGTTCTTTTTTTTCCTCCCCTTCTCCGATGCATTTTTTTCTGCTAGTAGATATCAACTTTGAGGCCAGCCTCGGCAACTTAGCGAGACCCAGTTTCAAAATAAAATAAACAGGGCTAGGAGTTTCTCCGTGGTAGAATGTCCTTGGGTTCAATCCCCTCCAGGACAACAACAAAAAGTACCTAAAAATCAACGTTCTATTTTTCCCCCATTTTCTTGTACTGGGGACGTCGAACCCCGGGGTCTTCTATTTCCAAGCTACACCCCAGTTTCTTTTATTTATTTGTTTTTGTTTCAAAACAGGATCTAGCCAAATTGCTGAGGCTGGCCTCCACCTTGCAATCCTCCTGTCTCGGCCTCCCAAGTACCAGAATGACAGGTGTACACCACGACGCCCAGTTAATTCCCACGCTTGATGGTTACGCTAGATCTCAGTAGCGCTGTCCTGGGCGTGAAAGTCTATAATACACGAGCCTTGATGGGAAATTCAAAATGCAAACGAGGGCAATTGTGTGGATCTTATCCCACCTCACCTGCTTTCTTTGAGGTTTTATACCATCTTTTTCTGGTCGACTTTTAAAAAGTATTTTTACTATTATTATTGTTACTGTTTTTATTATTATTATTGTTGTTGTTGTTATTGTTGTTATTATTATTGTTATTGTTGTTGTTATTATTATTATTATCATTATTATTATTATTTGTGGTGCTGGAGATTCAGCCAGGTTATATTATTATTATTATTATTATTATTATTATTATTATTATTTGTGGTGCTGGAGATTCAGCCAGGTTATATTATTATTATTATTATTATTATTATTATTATTATTTGTGGTGCTGGAGATTGAGCCAGGTTATTTATTATTATTATTATTATTATTATTATTATTATTATTATTTGTGGTGTTGGAGATTGAGCCAGGTTATTTATTATTATTATTATTATTATTATTATTGGTGCTGGAGATTGAGCCAGGTTTATTATTATTATTATTATTATTATTATTATTATTGGTGCTGGAGATTGAGCCAGATTATTATTATTATTATTATTATTATTACTATTATTATTATTATTTGTGGTGCTGGAGATTGAGCCAGGTTATTTTATTATTATTATTATTATTATTATTATTATTATTTGTGGTGTTGGAGATTGAGCCAGGTTATTTATTATTATTATTATTATTATTATTATTATTATTATTATTGGTGCTGGAGATTGAGCCAGGTTTATTATTATTATTATTATTATTATTATTATTATTATTTGTGGTGTTGGAGATTGAGCCAGGTTGTTGTTGTTGTTATTATTATTATTATTATTATTTGTGGTGCTGGAGATTGAGCCAGGTTATTTATTATTATTATTATTATTATTATTATTATTATTATTGGTGCTGGAGATTGAGCCAGGTTATTATTATTATTATTATTATTACTAGTGCTGGAGATTGAGCCAGGTTTATTATTATTATTATTATTATTATTATTATTATTATTATTACTATTATTTGTGGTGCTGGAGATTGAGCCAGGTTATATTATTATTATTATTATTATTATTATTATTATTATTATTTGTGGTATTGGAGATTGAGCCAGGTTATTTATTATTATTATTATTATTATTATTATTATTATTATTATTATTGGTTCTGGAGATTGAGCCAGGTTATATTATTATTATTATTATTATTATTATTATTATTATTAGTGATGCTGGAGATTGAGCCCGATTATTATTATTATTATTATTATTATTATTATTTATTATATATTTTTTAAAGAAGCAATTTTCTTTATTTTTATTCTCCCCCGTATGCTCATTTTCTGAGCCATCAGGAAACATCTCTGCGCTGGCCAAGGCGGAGCGGGCAGTGGACAGCTGGTTCTCCACATGCAAAATAGGATTCTGTGGCCTCGAAAGACAGGCTTTTGTCAAATAAACATTTACACACAAAATAATGCAATTGTTCCATTATTTAGGGCGGTTTCAAGGCTACCCGGGAAGGGGCTTGGCTGGTGCTGGGGGGCGACCAGAATTCCCGGAGTTCCCTCAAGATGCAATTTCCTTGCACTTGTTTATTTTTTCTTGGTAAAAGCGCTTCGTCAGAGTTGGCAGGCATCGTGGATATTTTAAATTTAAATCATAATGACTCTCCGCAGGAAATCTGTTTCTCATATCCCCGTGGATACCCCAATTCGTGGCTAACCAAGGCCTTTATGGGAAAAGTATGCTATTTGCACGTAAACTATGTGTCCATGTGTGTATATGGGGTGCTGGGGATTGAACCCAGGGATATTAAACAGGGCCTCGCTGGTTTATTTTATTTTATTTTGAAACAGGGTCTCACTGAGTCTCTGAGGGTCTCGATATATTGCCGAGGCCGGCCTCCAACAACAGGTGGGCACCACCATATCTGGCCCACATAGTGAGTTTTTTTTTCTTTTTTCTTTTCTTCCAGGAAAAATAGGAATCTTCTTGACGGGGAAAGGGCGGCTGTGTATTTGAGAAGCGAGCGCCAAGTGTCAGCCAGCTTCCCGGTACTGTAACAAGATACCTGACGTGCTTCCTTCATCAATAAAAAAGGTTTGCCGGGCACGCAGCATTTGGGCTCTCAAGTCAATTCTTTTAAAATAATTTCTTCGAGCCGGGCGTGGTGGGCGCGCGCTCGTCATCCCCGCGCTTGGGAGGCCGAGACAGGAGGACGGCGCGGGTTCGAGGCCAGCCTCTGCTGGCTTAAGAGACCCTGTTTCCAAATTTTAAAAAAATATATAAGATAGGTCTGGGAGTGTGGCCCGGAGGTAGAAGGGTTTCCAGGAACCCCAGTACCAATACTAATACTAATACTAATACTAATAATAAATAAAATAAAACATAAAATAGATCTGGGAGTGTGGCCCGGAGGTAGAAGGGTTTTCAGGAACCCCAGTACCAATACTAATACTAATACTAATACTAATAATAAATAAAATAAAATATAAAATAGGTCTGGGAGTGTAGCCCAGAGGTAGAAGGGCTTACAGGAACCCAGTACCACCAATAATAATAATAAAATAATAACAATAAAATAATAATAATAATAATAATAATAATAATAATAATAAATACATATAAAATAGGTCTGGGAGTGTAGCCCGGAGGTAGAAGGGTTTTCAGGAACCCCAGTACCAATACTAATACTAATACTAATACTAATACTAATACTAATAATAAATAAAATAAAACATAAAATAGATCTGGGAGTGTGGCCCGGAGGTAGAAGGGTTTTCAGGAACCCCAGTACCAATACTAATACTAATACTAATACTAATAATAAATAAAATAAAATATAAAATAGGTCTGGGAGTGTAGCCCAGAGGTAGAAGGGTTTCCAGGAACCCAGTACCACCAATAATAATAATAAAATAATAACAATAAAATAATAATAATAATATTAATAATAATAATAATAATAATAATAAATACATATAAAATAGGTCTGGGAGTGTAGCCCAGAGGTAGAAGGGTTTTCAGGAACCCAGTACCAATAATAATAATAATAATAATAATAATAATAATAAATATATAAAATAGGTCTGGGAGTGTAGCCCGGAGGTAGAAGGGCTTCCAGGAACCCCGGTACCACCACCACCACCACCACAACCACAACAACAATAATAATAATAATAATAATAAATAAAAATAAATAAAATATAAAATAGGTCTGGGAGTGTGGCCCGGAGGTAGAAGGGCTTACAGGAACCCCAGTACCACCAAAATAATAATAATAATAAAATAATAATAATAATAATAATAATAATAATAATAATAGTAATAATAATAATAATAATAAAATAAAATATAAAATAGGTCTGGGAGTGTAGCCAGGAGGTAGAAGGGTTTCCAGGAACCCCAGTACCACTAATAATAATAATAATAATAATAATAATAATAATAATAAATATATAAATTAGGTCTGGGAGTGTAGCCCAGAGGCAGAAAGGCTTCCAGGAACCCCAGTACCACCACCAATAATAATAATAATAATAATAATAATAATAATAATAATAAATAAAATATATAAAATAGGTCTGGGAGTGTAGCCCGCAGGTAGAAGGGTTTCCAGGAACCCCAGGACCACCAATAATATATATAATTTTTTTGATCCAGGCGTGGCGGCGCACGCCTATAATCCCCGCACCTGGGAGGCTGAGACAGGAGGATGGCCCAGGTTCGAGGCCAGCCTCGGCTACTGAGTGAGGCCCTGTTTCCAAATAAAGTATACAATAGGTCTGGGAGTGTCATCTTAATAATATGCCATGATATCACTCACCTTCCAAACACAGTCTTTCTTCTCGTTTTTACTTTTCCGAATTCGGGGTCTGAGGAGCTGACAGGTTGGGCCCAGCGCGGGTCGTGAAAATTGATTCGACCCACTTAATAGTCATGTCAGCTCCGGAGTTTTCTGTTAGAAAATTAAGCAATTAAGAGGCCCAGGGATCGTTATGATAACCGTGCCGACGCCTGCTTCCCGAGCAGAGGGCTCTAAATATTTCGTCAATGTTTCTAATTGTTGAAAACCGGTCCAGATAATTGCACGCTCAAGGACTCACGCCTATGGCAGGAATTTTTAGGCCGAGAGTTTTATTATTTTTTTTTTATGTGGGTCTGGGGATGGAACCCAGGGGCATTTGACCCCAGAGCTCCACCCCCTGCCCTATTTTTTATTCTTTATTTTGAAACCGGGTCTCACTGAGTTGCCGAGGGCCTCGCTAAGTAGCCGAGGCCGGCCTCGAACCGCGGTCCTCCCAAATAATGGGCTGAGGAGCGTGCGCCACCGCGCCAGGCCGAAAGAAAACTTTCTAAGGACGACGGGCATTTCCTCCGCCCACACCTAAGGTAGATCTGAAAACGCTGAGGAGATAAATGAGCATTTATGTCAAAATTCTGGCCGCGATGAGCTTTGAGTGTGATTGACGGAGCATCAAGGGTAGAAGGCAGCGGCATGTCAAAATGACCCCAGCTCCATCTTGGGAATGTATGCTAAGAAACCAGCGGGTCCACCCGGAGATGTTCATGGCATGAAGATGTTCACCAAAGTTTTATCATGAAGAGTGAAAATCATATGCCTGGGATCCCGGCATTCAGGAGGCCGAGACGGGAGGATCATGGTTCGAGGCCAGCCTCAGCTACTTAGCGAGGCCCTCGGCGACTCAGTGAGACACAGTTTCAAAATAAAGAATGAAAATAAAACAGGGCTGGGGGTGGGGCTCGGAAGGAGAAGGCCCCTGGTTTCTATCCCTAGCACCACAAATAAATAAATACAAATAAATATATAAATAAAAAAATTTAAAAAATAGGACAGGTAGGTAGCTTGGAGGTAGAATGCCCCTGGGTTCCATCCCCAGTACCACAAATTAATATAAATAAATAAATAAATAAATATAAAATTAAAAATAGGACTGGTAGGTAGCTTCGAGGTAGAATACCCCTGGGTTCCATCCCAGAACCACATAAATATATATATATATATATATATATATATATATATATATCTTTTTTTTTTTTTTTTAATACGACTGGCAGGTAGCTTCGAGGCGGAAGGCCCCCATGCTGTGATGACACGTGGATGCTGGAGTCTGACCGGGCCGAGTTGCAGGCCCCATTTCCTGACGACCCTGACCCACAAGCCCTCTCCTCACCACCGCGGTCGTCATCTTATTCCGGGGCGGCCTCCCATGCTAACCCACTCCTTTCTCCCCCGCCGTCCTCCCTTCCGGGACCGACCCTTACCTCCCCCTCGCCTACCCCCGTAGGTCACCCGACCCGTCCCGGGGACCCCCGCCTTCTCTCGTGGCCCCGCTCCGTGAGGCGGCCGGTGCAGAAGGCGTGGTCCGGGTCCATGTTCCTTCTTCCCGTCCTGACCTTGCTCAACTTCAAAGGAGACTGGGTTCTTTCCCCGCCCATCCCTCTGGTTCTATTAAGGAATTCCAACATATCGTACAAGCATACGATTTAACTGGGCGGGGTCTTCACGCCATTTTAACCTCCTCTTTAACTGCAGATGAACGAGATCGTATTCTTAAGGCTGCCGGGGAACGTGCCGACCAGGCTCACCTGACCAACCACAGCTCCCTACGGGAACAGCTGCGGTTCCTTCTGAGGACCCCCCTGGGGTTATGATGACAGGGAGAGGGAATAAAAAAGAAATGTCACATGACGCTCTGCCTTCACGCTGAGCCCAGGGTGGCTCTCCAGGTGGCGGGTGAGCCAGTCTCCATCTTGATCGATACGGCGGCTACCTGCTCTGTCCTCCCTTCCTTCTCAGGACCTGGCTTCCCTTCCCGAATCGAGGTTCAGGGATTGACGGCGTGCTCTCTGGCCCACGTACCACAGGCCCCTTTTATGCCATTTAGAGACATTTATGGTTAACCATCCATTCCTGATTATCCCTTCATGGTCTACCCCCCCTATTAGGTAGACACTTCTTGGTGGTCCTGGGGGTGGAACCCAGAGGCTTTCTACCTCCGGGCTATACTCCCAGAATATATATATATATTTTTATATTTTATATTTTTTAATATTTTATATATTTTATATATTTTATATATTTTATATATTTTATATTTTATATTTTTATATTTTTATATTTTATATTTTTATATATTTATATTTATATTTATATTTATTTATATTTTTATTTATATTTATTTATATTTATTTATTTATTTTATTTATTTATTTATTTATTATTTTATTTATTTATTATTTATTTATTATATTTATTTATTTATTTATATTTATATTTATATATTTATATTTTTATATATTTTTTATTTTTTATATTTTTATATTTTTATATTTTATATATTTTATATTTTATATATTTTATATATTTTATATATTTTATATATTTCATATATTTCATATATTTTATATATTTTATATATTTTATATTTTATATATATATTTATATATATATATATATTTTTTAATTGGAAACAGGGTCTCACTAAGTTGCTGAGAGCCTCACTAAGTAGCTGAGGCTGGCCTCGAACCAAGATCCTCCGGTCTCCGCCTCCCAAGCGCGGGGATGACAAGCGTGCGCCACCACGCCCGGCTTAGGTAGAGACTTCTTAACCAAAACTGGGGCCGAGCTCTCATTTAATTTCCCCACGGCTTCTGTTTCCTCTAATATCCTTTTAATGGCCGCAGCAAAGCCATACCGCCGTAACTCCTCGTCCGCTAAAGTCTCCTCGAGCGCACATTGCCCGGCTGTCTGGGGAAAGCTCCGACTCACGCCGCGGCCATACTCCCACCTGCCCGCTTCGGGAGGACCCGGCCTCTCCCTTACGACGCCCCTTGACCGCAGGAAGTAGTTTAAGATTCGAATCTCCGCCCGTTATCACCAAAAGGCAGGGATGACGGGTTGGGTCCGCGGGGAGGGACCTTAGAAAAGGAGGAGACTCTGCCGGGCGATATCGCCAGAGGGGCGGAGTTTCCACACGTAGCCCCGCCCACACGACGCAAACCTTAAAAGGAAGGGCATTTCCCTTCCAGCGGCGGAGGGGATCGGAGGTCTCCGGGAGCGGTCCGGCCCCTGTCCCCGAGAGGAGACCGCGTTAAAATTCTTTTGGCGCACTGGTCTCTCTCTCGCCTTTTTTATTGCGCCTAAAAAACTTAACAGTCGGGTCTTAATGTACATATTATTTTCTCGTCTGAATACAATCCGGCAATCTTACAGACAGTAATTCAGATGTGGAGAAATCCAGAATTGCAGGTATTGAGATGTATCTATGAATCTCAGTTATTTTTTTTTTCAGGATTTGATTTTATGCGAAAGTGAAGGTTTTTTTTTTTTTTTAGTTTTGTATCAGGCCTGTTTATGATTTTTGAGATATTTATAGGGAAATTTATAGATTTTTCTAGGTAACTGATCTATCCATTTTTTAAAATTTTATCTAAAATTGCCCTCAGTGTCATTCACGGTGAATTCGAGTGTTTCGTTTCACTGAAATGTAAGCGCCGGGCCTCATTTTAAAATCAATCCTGGATTTAAATAAATTCCCCTGGCTTCGTGCTCCACAGCTGGCTTTCCTGAAAACCCGACATCTTAAGTAACAACTTCTAAATCATTGGTATCAGGAATGAATAGAAAGTTGTCTTTATTTATTTTTTTTCTTTTTCTTCTCTCTGCGGTCTCTGAGTATTTGGTTTAATGAAATGGTGAATCCTGATAAGACCCTCGTCCCTCGATACTGCTCATTTCCCCGGCCGGGCGCTCTCTTTTTAATCAGATCTGGCGCTAAATATGTGTGCTTAGGGAAATAATTTCCCTATTTTTATTTTTTATTTTTTCCTCCTTTGGCAGACGGAGAGGGAAGCTGTGTGTTTCTAGAATACAGCGGGGGTGATTTCTACTGGAGCGACTTGTTTGGGTTTGAGGGAGAAATAATTCACCTGTGTGTTGGGGAATATTATTCTCCAAAAACATACCTCCCCTTTTTATTCTATTCTGATTCTGGAAACCATTGCACACACATCATCTCCTGATGGGATTCCATTTGCCGCCAAAAGTATCTGAAACATGGTTCCTTCTATGGTTTCAGCAATATTTCTGTTCATTATTCTTTGTCACTAAACACACGAGATGTTATAGGGTTGGACACTGCTTAAGTGATTACAATTAGCCCGGCGTGGTGGCGCATGCTTGCAATATCAGTTCTGGGGAGGCTGAGATGGGAGGATGGGAGGTTGGGGGCCAGCCTCAGCAATGGGTGAGACCCTCGGCGACTTAGTGAGACCCTGTTTCCAAATAAAAGAATAAAATTGGGCCAGGGGTACAGCTCAGGGGTAGAAGGTCTCTGGCTTTAATCCCCAGTACCACATATATACATATAAATAAAAATAAATAGATGAATGAATAGAGAAACAAATAAAGTAAAATGACTCTAATTTCCCTACTGTCTGCCCAAAAGGAAATAAATATTAATACTTGACCCTATACTTCAAGTGAAGATGTTCACTTTATTTTATTGTATTTTATTTTATTGTTTTAAAATCCCAGCTGGTCTCAGTGGTGCACACCTGTCATCCCAGTACTTGGGAGGCTGAGACAGGAGGGTCACAGGGTAGAGGCCAGCCGCAGCCATTTAGCAAAGAGACCCTCAGTAACCTAGTAAGACCCTCTTTCAAAATAAAAAGGATGAAATAAGGACGGGGGGTGTAGTTCAGAGTTAGAATGGCTCTGGGTTCAATCCCCAGTACTACAAAAATTTAAAAAAAAACCATAAATAAAACAATTAATTCACTCGTTAACAAAATCCCAGCTGGGCTCAGTGGGGCGCGCCTCCTGTCGTCTCAATCCTTGGGAGGCTGAGACAGGAGGACCGCAGGTTGGAGGCCAGCCTCAGCAACTTATTAAAATCCTTATATTATTAATTCCTTGCAACAACTGAGTCCCCCGTTTCTGCTGGGTTTCTTCTTTCTTCTGGGTGATATTACGAATATTATGTTTGTAGAGAGAACTGGAAGGCAATTTTAGGGCTTTATTATATAGCTGCAAATAATTACCAGAAACAAAGGTCATGTACACCTATCCCAGCAGATTCTTTATATTATAATTAGTTATTTCATATTATATTTATCAATTATAATTAGTTATTTCATATTATATTTATCAATCTCGTCCAGAAATTCTAGGCAGCGTTTAGATGCAAACACTCCTTGTTCTCCAGTTCGTTGAGCATTTCCACCCCGTTTACGGAGCCGACTGGGGCTTCTGTAAATAGTTTTTGCAGCCCGACCTCACATTTTTATTTCGCTAATTTTTCCTATTGATTGTGGGAGCTCGTTATACCGCAGTGGATCAATACACCCGCGCCGAGAGTTATTGTCCGAATCCCTGTCACGAGCATGACACGCGCAAGCTTTGTGTTATGCACCGCAATTTTATTCGTATTAGGCCGAGCTTCTTATTTCTATCCTGCGTACGGTTTTTTATTTATATAGTAAAATCTATACGCGTTTTATTTTTGCACGCATGAGCCAGAGACGCTCCTGCTGGGAGGTTGATGGTGATGAAAATATACTTCTTGCCTCTCTCCTGGGGAGCAGAGTCCAGAGTTACAGAAACTGAGGAGTCCTGTCAGCGGGAGAGGATGGCTCCCTTTCTAATTTCTACATTTAAAGTATTTCCCTAGCTGGCTGTAGGGACCGCACGCCTGCCGGCCCAGCGCCCGGGAGGCCGAGACAGGAGGATGGCGCAGGTTCGAGGCCGGCCTCGGCTACTTAGTGAGGCCCTCGGCAACTTACTGAGACCTTGTTTCAAAATTAAAAAAAAAATAAACACGTAAAAAGGGCTGGGGGTGTAGCTCAGAGGTAGAATGCCCCTGGGTTCCATCCACAGCACCAGTAAACAAATAAACAAACAAATAAATAAATAAGTAAATGAAGTAGGGCTGGGGAGTATAACTCGGAGGTAGGATGTCTCTTGGTTTAAGTCTAGTACAAACAGAAAGAAGAAAGAGAGAAAAGAAAGAAAGAAAGAAAGAAAACAGGAAGAAAGAAAGAACAACAAAAGAACAAAAGAAAGAAAGAAAAAAGAAAAAAGACAGGAAGACAGGAAGAAAGAAAAAATATTTCTACATCATCCTATTCTATTAATATCTTTATGTTTTTATAATAGTCATATATTTTTTCTATTTAAATATCATCTTTCATGCAGCTGAAAGATATCTGACTTGGGATGTGAGGTGGGGGTCTAGTTATTTAGTTACTTAGGAGTGTCTATTTATGGAGCTGCTCAAAATTTGCATGCCCTGTTGATATCCAAAGAGAGCTTTATCACCTATTTATTTAATCCTGAGAAACAGTAGAGTCTCGAGTGCCTGAAAAATAAGATCAATCCAGGTAGAATCCACTTAGACACAGAAATGATTCCTATGATTTTATTTTATATTTTTATTTTATTTATTTTATTTATTTTATATTTTTATTTTATTAATTTTATATTTTTATTTTATTTTATTTTATTTTATTTATTTAATTTTTATTTTATTTATTTTATTTAATTTTTATTTATTTTATTTAATTTTTATTTTATTTATTTTATTTAATTTTTATTTTATTTATTTATTTCTGGGGTACTGGGGATGGAACCCAGGGGGCATTCTACCTCCGAGCGACACCCCCCAGCCCTAATTTTTATTCTTTATTTTGAAGCAGGGTCTCACTGAGTTGCAGAGGGCCTCACTAAGAAGCCGAGGCTGGCCTTGAACCCAGATCCTCCTGCCTCAGCCTCCCAAGCGCTGGGATGACAAGCGTGTGCCCCCATCCTGGATTCACCCCAGTTTCCTTTACCCCCTGATAAAAGGAACCACCTCTGCCAAGGCCTCCACCCCGAGGGCTCGTCCCGGTGACTTTTCAAATTGTGTCAGTGTCTCTGGAGGAGACGCTCAGGGCGCCCCGTGCGTTCTGCGGGGCGCCGAGTCTTCAGCTATTATTTCAGCCTTGTTGCTTTTCATTTTTACCTCTGACAAGGACTTAGCCGCCCTGAAAAGTACCACTGTCATGTTCGGCAGCGACACGGACGCGTAATCTTGATGGTGCATTTTGTTTTATTTTTTTTCTCCTTCCTGACCTTTTCAGATTTTGGGTCCACTTGAGGTAAACAAAGGTGGCCATTCACAGCCTGACACCGTCAGAAAATGTATTCTGTCGGCGGCGAAGGCAAAAACAAGCCCTTTCAGACAGGGGCAGAAAATGCCAGCACTTGCCTTCCAAAATGGATTTCTGCTCTTAGGTTGCAGTGGGCTGGGAGATTATTTTTTCTCTTTTTGCCATACTGGGGATGGAACCCGGGGTCATTCTACCTCCAAACTACACCCCCGGCCCTATTTTTATTCTTTATTTTGAAACCGGGTCTCACTAAGTTGCAAAGGGCCTCGCTAAGTACCTGAGGCTGGCCTCGAACCACGATACTCCCGTCTCAGCTTCCCGGATGCCGGGATGACAAGCGTGCGCCGCCACGCCCAGTGGGATGTGGGATTTCTGTGCGAGTCTTCATCCCTTCCCTTCTTTGATGACGGCGTATTATCCCAATGGGGAAACCGATCAAACCATCATCTATTCCTGGCTGCTCACTAGTGACCAGCGCCAGGACTGGGCACTTACACTGATTCTTGCTAATAAAATATGGGGAGATGCTCCTCTACAAAGACCTTATGAGAAATGGCCTCGTGACCTGGTGTAGTGGTGCACAGCCATCATTTCGATACTTGGGAGGCTGAGGCATGAGGATAAGTAAAATAAAAGGCTGGGGGTGTAGCTCAGAGGTAGAATAATGGTTCTGGGTTCAATCTCCAGAATTAAGGAAGGAAAAGAGGAAGAGCTCCTCAAACCCAGCCTGTCATGGACTGAACCCTCAAATCTCCAAAAACTGTGAGCAATCAAATCTTCCTCCCTCTGAGTTGTGTGGTCAGTTGTTTTGGACGGCGGCAATGAGAATGTTGAACGGGAAAGATGGTGTAATGTTCCACGGAACCATTTAGTCAAAACGGCTTCTTAATAAATCAAGTAAGATGGCTCTAGTTAGCCGCACAGTGGGACTGGAGAGGGACACTGGGGTAAAAATGACATAAATTCGGGAAGAAATCATGTGGTAACAGCTGAGAATCCCTCAGAGCCTGTCTGCCTGGAAGACAGCACGGGAGATATTTGGTAAATTCACTGACACTGTTGCAACTCAAAGTTCAGGTGCTACGAGGAGAAGGTTGTGTTTGGTTTTTCCGATGGTCTAACCATCTGTTGAGGGCAAAGATCCTTCATATCTTTAGCAAAAAAAAATTTTTTTTTTTCTTGTAGAGCCTTTCTTCCTAAAGCAAATTTATGTCACAAAAATGATTCATAATGAGAGAAACTTTGGTTTGGGTTGACTTTATTTTTGGGGGGGTCTGGGGATGAAACCCAGGGGCATTTGACCTCCGAAGTACATCCCCTGCCCTATTTTTTATTCATTATTTGGAAACGGGGTCTCACCAAGTTGCGGAAGGCCTCACTAAGTAGCTGAGGCTGTCCGCGAACCGTGATCCTCTAGTCTCAGCCTCCCGAATGTGGGGATTGCGAGCGTGTGAACCTCGTCCGGCTTGGTTTTGTTTTTATTTGTTAGTTTGATTTGGGATACCAGGGGCTGTCTATCTGAACCTGAGCTAGACCTCCAGCCCGGTTTATAGAAAGTATACAAATTCATCAAAAAGACAGCATGTCTTTGTGTGTGTGTGTGTGTGTGTGTGTGTGTGTGTGTGTGTGTGTGTGTGCATGTCTTCTACTAGGGATTGAATTCCAGGGACGTTTTACCTCTGAGCTACACCTGCAGCCCAATTTAATTTCTTTTTGTTTTGAAACAGGGGGTTCTCAGTAAGTTGCCGAGGGTCTCTTTGCTAAGTTGCTGAACCTGCCACCCTCATGTCTCAGCCTCCCAAAGGCTGAAACTCTAGACATCTGCCACTGTCTTTTGATAAAGCAAAAAGCAGAGGCTGTCTTGGGGAAAAATGTTTTTTTTTTAATCTTTCTTCTTACTTTTGAACAGCCTCTGGAGCCCCGCTACCTAAGGCCAGCTGGGAGCCACAGCCCTGGGATAATCATCTCGGTTTTGACACTACCACCTTAACTTTGCTTTTGCTTTTTCTGCCTCTGAATGCAATTGTCTTGTAGGCGCTGACCGTCACCAGGAAAACAAAGGATTGATTTGAAACTTGGTTTACTTGCAACCTAGCAAGACCCTCTTTTCATAATAATAAAAAAAAAAGGATGGGATTTTAACTTGGCAAGCCTCAGCCACTTAGCAAAGGGACCCTCAGCAACCTAGAAAGACCCTTTTTATACAATAAAAATAAAAAGGATTGGGGTTGGAGAAAGAATTTAAATGATGAAAAAGAAGAAGATATTAGCTCAGAAAATTATATATCACTAGGAAGGCAATGAGGAATAGGTGCGATTCTGTGTAGAGATAAGAGACCCTCGGCAAACTTAGACTGAGATCTACATTCTCTTAGAAATAATGGTTCCCAAGACCAATGGCATGGTGGCACACACCTGTTATCCCCAGACTCAGGAGGCTGAGACAGGAGGGTCGCAGGTTCAAGGCCAGTCTCGGGAACTTAGGAGACCCTATTCAAAATAGAAAATAGGGTTGGGATGTAGCTCAGAGGCAGAATGCTTCTGCGTTCAACTCCCAGTATAAAATAAGAAAGAAAAAAAGTTCCCAAGCTCTGTACTTGGGAGGCTGAGACAGGAGGATCACAGATCGGATGCCAGCCTCAGCAACTTAGGAGACCCCAGTTTTTTAAAATTTAAAAAATTAAAATAGATAAATTAAAATGGGTGGGGTGGTAGCTCAGAGGTAGAACGTCCCTGCATTCAATCCCCAGCAGAAAGAAGGAAAGAAAAGGAAAGAAAAAAAGAATAGAAAAGGAAGAAAAAGAAAAGAAAGGAAGGAAGGAAGGGTGAGCTTCAATAATTTTATACATGTATATGTAATTATCAATAGCAATTTTAATTTATGGGGATGGGGAGAGAGGTGGGACTCTGTAGGAAACGCACGAAGTGCTCTCAGTGTGCATGTTCCTATCACTCTATTCGTATATGTATAAGTACAATGCACCAATACAAGTATAAAAATTTAAAAGGAAGGAAGGAAAACAGATGGATTAGATAGATGATAGATTGATGATGGATGATAGATGGATAGATGGATGGATAGATGATACATTAATAGATATATAGATAAATAGATGGATAAATCAATGGATAGATGATAGATGGATAGATGATAGATAGATGAAATAGATGGATAGATAAATAGGCAATATATAGATAAGTAGACAGATGAAAGATGGATAGAGATAAATAGATAGGTAGATGTTAGATAAGTTAGATGAGACAGATATGTATATAATTGATACATAAATACATGAAAGATGGATAAACAGGAAGATGATAAATAGGTGGATGAAGCGGACGGCTGGATAGATTCCCAGTCCTGACACAGTCATTTTTAGGTCCGTAGTGTGAATGGGGTAATTCATGAATTCTATTTTTTTTTATTATACATGCTTCACATTTTCCTATACTTGGCACATTTTCAAAGGACATTTCTGGATTCATTATTTGAAGTGATAAAAAGGGTCAAAGTGCCCAGTCTTTTCGTGCCTTCGTTTCGGGCAGTCTTATTTTTATGGATCTGCCGCCCCCGTTGTTTAAGCAATAGTTGATGAAGTAGCGCGTCCATGCCCCTCACAGAAGTTCTGAGAGGACCAGTTTCCCCCTCACCTTGTCCTGCCCCTCTTAGAGGATTATCTAAACAGAAATTATTTGACTTTGAGCCAGGGGTCTTTTAGTAAGTAAGTCTATGTAAAAAAAAAAAAAATGTGTAAGCAGGCGTGGTGGCACATGCATGTAATCCCGGTACTTGGGAGGCTGAGACAGGAAGATCGTAGGTTCAAGGCCAGCCTCAGCGAGTAGTGAGGCTCTCAGCCACCTAGTGAGACCCTGTTTCAAAATAAAATAAAAATAGGGCTGAGGGTGTAGCTCGGAGGTTGGATTCCTCTGGATTTAATCCCCAATACACACACACACACACACACACACACACACACACACACACACACACACACACACACACACACACGTGTAGCTTTATACTCTGTTAGACTGGTAGATTTATGTAAGACACAAGACCATAAGGACCCATAAGATAAACAATTGAAGGATAAGCTGAAAGTTGTTTACACAACTTTCCAGTGCAACACCCAAACTGGACATGGCTGATGAAGTCTTACTAAATTCATATTTCTCTCTTTTTATATTTGGTACTGGGAATTGAACCCAGGGGCATCCTTCCTCCAAGCTACATCTCCAGTTCTTTTATTTATTTATTTATTTTTTTTTTTTTGTGGTACTGGGGATGGAACCCAGGGTCATTCTACCTCCGTGCTCCACCCACCGCCCATTTTTTTATTCTTTATTTTGAAACAGGGTCTCACTGAGTTGCAAAGGGCCTCGCTCGGTAGCTCAGGCTGGCCTCGAACCGCGATCCTCCTGTCTCAGTCTCCCGAATGCTGGGATGACAAGTGTGCGCCACCGTGCCTGGCTTCCTGTTATAAATTTTAAGGTGGGGTCTCACTAAGTTGCTGAGGGTATCACTAAGTTGACAAGACTGGTCTCAGACATGCAATCCTCCTGTCTCAGCCCTCCAAGAACTAGAATTATAGGCATGTTTCACTATGTCGGGCTATATCTCAACTTTTTTTTTTTTTTTTTGTGGAACTGGGGTTCCTGGAAGCCCTTCTACCTCCGGGCTACACTCCCAGATCTATTTTTATATTTTTATTTGAAAACAGGGTCTCTTAAGCCAGAGCGGCTGGATTTGAACCTGCACGATCCTCCTGTCTCCGCCTCCCAAACGTGGGGATGACAAGCGTGAGCTACTACGCCCGGCCATATCTTAACTTTTAAATGATAATCCCAGTGCAGATTTTGGATAAGACTCAGAAAAGCGAACGCTCTATCTATGGAAGTATTGTTCCAATGTTCTAGTTTTTATACTCCTGATGGCTGTTTTTCTTCTAAAATAAATTCTGCAAAAGCCAAACACCATTATCAAATGCATTTATCTGAGTCAAAAGATAACACAAAAGGGAGCGTGGTGGTGCACGCCTGTGACCCCAGGACTTCAAAGGCTGAGACAGGAGGACCGCGGGTGGAGGCCAGCCTCAGCCACGGAACGAGACTCACAAATAAGTGAGACCCTATCCAAAATTAAGTAAGTACAGTGAAATAAAATAGGGCTGGGCTGTAGCTCAGAGGCAGAATGCCTTTGAGCTCAATTCTTAACATTAAAAAAAAAATTATGAATAATACAGCTTCACTTTGCTAACAGATACCATGTCAGGCAACAGAAAGAAAAAGTCAATCCTGGAGTTGAAAGCAGAGACAGACACAGGAGGAAGCCACGGAGAGATGGAAGATGAGACCAGGGTGACGGGGCCACCGGCCAGGGGGTGCAGGGAGGGCCCAGGGGCTGAAGGAGGCAGACAGGAGCCTCACTTGGAGGCCGCAGAAAGAGTCAGCTCTGTTCCCGCTGAAACGTCACACCTGTGAAATCTAGGACTGGGAGACGGGAAATCCCTGCGGTTTTAAGTTCGTAGCAGCAACTGGTTATATACCAGCAAAGTAAATAAATAAGGTCCTTTAGTATAGTATTTGTTTCACCCAATACACATTTCAGTTTTACTTTCAATGATCTAATAAATGATTTCAGGGAAATGGAGGGAACTGGAGGACATCATGCTAAGCGAGATTAGTCAGTCACGAAAATAAGAAATCAGATGCTTTCCCTAATATGTGAGAGCTAAGGAGAAACGGGTCATAGGAGGAACTCTAGACGAGAAAGGAAATACTATACAGGAGCAAACAAGGCAACCTAAAGGAGGAGAAAGGAGGGGGGAAGAAGGAAAATCTCTAAAACACACAATGTGCTTAAACATATCGAAGTCAACCGCTAAGCCGAGCAAGGGAGGGAGGGATGGGGAGGGAACTGGGTAGGGGTTAAATCAGTGATGTGTACATGTATGTACACACAAGTTTTTTACCCCAATATGATGTATGAATATAATGCACCAATAAAAAAATACAAATAAAAAATAGAGAGCAAATGTCAAAATATCATCCTGTAGCTGCGGGAGATTTTGCCTGGAAGACTCTGTCCTTCTCAGTCCATCTGAAATATTCACTTTTTTTGATACTGGGGATGGAACCCAGAGGCATTCTACTTCTGAGCTCCACCCCCAGCCCTATTTTTTATTCTTTATTTTGAAACAGGGTCCCACTGAGTTGCAAACGGCCTCGCTAAGTAGCTGAGGCTGGCTGCGAACAGCGATCCTCCTTTCTCAGCCTCCCAAGTGCTGGGATGACAAGGACGTGCCACCATACCCGGCTCGAAATGTCCCCTCTTAAGACAGGTAGGAAATTATGCAGACAGCTCCCTCTGCCTCTGGGTTTCTGCACACATATATTAGACGTGAATTGCTGCTGGCTGTGGTACTGTGCGCCGTCAGCCCAGTGCCCGGGAGGCTGAGACAAGAGGATCACAGGTGCAAACTTAGCCAGACCCTGTTTCAGAAAAAAATAAAATAAAGTGGGCCCAGGGGTACAGCTCAGAGGTAGAATGCCCCTGGGTTCCATCCCCAGTACCAAAAGCAAACTGAATAAAAAAGAATTTCAGGTATGCTGTAGTCAATAAATGGGTTTTCTTGAGTGATTGGGCCTTAGAGGTGTCGTCAATATTGGTGGCTTGGTTTGATATTTCTGGTTCATTTTCAAACAAGGTAGGAGAGATCTTAAGATTAATTTTAATAAAGGAAGAATTTGCCTTGAATATTAAATTCTAAAACAAAAAGCATTTCATTTTTGTCTTATAAAATTCATGAGTATCAGTGCCAGACTTGCAATATTTTTAACCTGCTAGGATGAGGACCGTGGGACAGTGCAAATTTGAAAAGGAGAGTATCTCGGTGGAAGTAATCAGCCCGAACCCGGAGACGACACGACAGAATTATTTTATTTGTTCGGTATTTAGCGAAAATATGAGAAGCAGTTTCTGTGTGTGTGTGTGTGTGTGTGTGTGTGTGTGTGTTCGTGTGGTGTGGTACTAGGGATTAGACACAGGGGATTTCTGTCTCTGAAATACACGTCCAGCCCTATGTTATATTTATTTTTTTTACTTGGATATGTTATATTTATTTTTTTATTTGGAAATAAGGTCTCACTAAGTTTCAGAGGGCCTCACTTTAAGTTGCTGAGGCTGGCCGAGAACCTGCGATCCTCCTGTCTCAGCCTCCCGTGTATTGGGATTGCAGATAAGTGTCACTACACTGAGACGCGTATTTTAGAATAGTGATTCACAAGGAGCGACAGCTGGACAGTATTACCCTCAGCTGGGAACATTCATGGGCCGGGGATTTGCTGGTAGAACACTCGCTCACATCTGCATATATGCACATATACATATGCACACAAGTGTTCTAGCATACAAGTAATAAAATAAAAGTTATATTAAAATGCAAGCAGCCGGGCGTGGTGGCACATGCTTATAATTCCAGCATTCGGGAGGCTGAGACTGGAGGATCACGGTTCGCAGCCAGCCTCAGCTACTTAGTGAGGCCCTCTGCAACTCAGTGAGACCCTGTTTCAAAATAAAGAATAAAAAATAGGGCTGGGGGTGCAGCTCGGAGGTAGAATGACCCTGGGTTCCATCCCTGGTATCTCAAGAAAATGAAAAAAATAAAATAAAATAAAATAAAAAAGCCAGCCGGGCATCATGGTGATGCACACCTATAATTCAAGTATTTGGAAGGTAAGTCAAGAGAATTACAAGCCTGAGGCCAGCCTGGATAGTTTTGCAAGACCTTCACCAACTTAGGAAGAGCCTGTTTTAAAACACTGTGTGTAGCCGGGCGTGGTGTCGCAGGCTTGTAATCCCAGCATTCGGGAGGCTGAGACCAGAGGAGCACGGTTCGCGGACAGCCTCAGCTACTTAGTGAGGCCCTCCGCAACTCAGTGAGACCCTGTTTCAAAATAAAGAATAAAAAATAGGGCAGGGGGTATAGCTCGGAAGTCAAATGCCTCTGGGTTCCAGCCCCAGACCCGCAAAAACAAACAAACATAAAAACAGTGTGTGTATGTGTGTCTTTGTGTGAGTGTAGACGTTTCTATATATGTGTGCATTTATTTAGAAAGATGGCAGATGGCTACCTTGGTCAACATTCTTACTGCTGCCTTTCAAAACAACTGACCACGTAGCATAGAGAAAGAAAGTTAAACCTTTGCTCACAGTTTTTGGAGATTCTGGTTTCAGTCCATGTGAGGCTCAGGGTATCAAGTCTAGAAGGAAAGAGAGGGAGAGAGAGAGAGGGCGCAAACACGAAGCTCTGCTCTCAGTCTGCAGAGGCTGGAACCAGAGGGAGCGGCCAGGGAAGGAGACACCCTATACAGTCCTCAAGGCCGCGCCCCAGCTTATGGTTACTTAGCAACTAAGCTCCGCCTCCAACGTGGTGGCCACGCCCCCAGCCCCTGCTCCATAGCAACCAAGCCCCTCCATCAACAAAACAGCCATGCTTCCAGCCATTACTCCTTAGCAGCCAAGCCCCGCCTCCAATATGGTTGCCACACCCTAGCAACAGCTCTTTAGCAACCAGGCCCGCCTCCAACATGGTGGCTACATCCCCAGCAACCACTCTTTAGCCACCAAGCCCCGCCTCCAACATGGCGGCTACATCCCCAGCAACCACTCCTTAGCCACCAAGCCCCGCCTCCAACATGGCGGCTACATTCCCAGCAACCACTCCTTAGCCACCAAGCCCCGCCTCCAACATGGCGGCTACATCCCCAGCAACCACTCCTTAGCCACCAAGCCCCGCCTCCAACATGGCGGCTACATCCCCAGCAACCGCTCCTCAGCAGCCAAGCTCCACTTCCAACATGGCTGCCACGCCCCAAGGACCACTTCATAGCAACCAAGCCCCGCCTCCAACATGGCTACCACATCCCCAGCAACCACTCCTCAGCAACCAAGCCCCGCCTCCAACATGGCTCCCACGCCCCAGCAACCACTTCATAGCAACCAAGCCCCGCCTCCAACATGGCGGCTACATTCCCAGCAATTGCTTCTCAGCCACCAAGCCCCGCCTCAAACATGGCTGCCACGCCCCAACGACCACTCCTTAGCAACCAAGCCCCGCCTCCAACATGGCTGCCACGCCCCAACAACCACTTCATAGCAACCAAGCCCCGCCTCCAACATGGCCGCCACATCCCCAGCAAAAGTGCTTCTCAGCAGCCAAGCCCCGCCTCCAACATGGCTGCCACACCTCCAGAAACCACTCTCCAGCAAGCAAACCTTGCCTCCAACATGGCTGGCACAGCCTCAGGAACCATCCTTTAGTAGCTAGGCCCTGCCTCCAACATGGCTGCCATGCCCTCAGCAACCGCTCCTTAGCAACCAAGCCCCACCACCAACATGGGTACCAAACCCCAGCAACTGCTCCTTAGCAACCAAGCCCCAGTTCCAACATGGCTGCCACGCCCCCAGCAACCACTTCTTAGCAACCAAGCCCTGCCTCCAACATGACTGCCACACCCCAGAAATGCTACTTAGCAACGAAGCTCCGCCTCCAATATGGCTACCACGCCCCCAGCAACCGCTCCTTAGCAACCAAGCCCTGCCTCCAACGTGACTGCCACGCCCCCGGGTACCATTTTTTTAGCATCCAAGCCGCTTCCAACATGGCTGCCTTGTTTCCCTGATAACTATGGGGCCTTTCTCGATCCCCAACAATGCCAATAAATGATCCCAACCTGTTCATTACACATTGCAACCATCTCTAGACATCCCACTGTACAAATGTCCCACCGTGCCCCATAGATGGGTGCCCCCAGCATGGGTTGACTGACCTTTATTTAAAAATCAGGCTGCATCAATTGGACTGGCTCTTTAGAGGCTGCCAGGCTATTCTTAAGCCCTCATCACGCCGAGGATGAAGGCCGCTTTTGGCTTGAGCCCCGGAGGGATGCCCTGGGGAAGATGGAGGCTGAGGACCTCAGAGTGGTCCATGCCGGTAGACAGGGTAGCTGCAGGTGCTGGGGAGGAAACTGGGAATCAATCCACAGACGGAAAGACAGACAGGCAGGAGCAGCTGCATGCTGGAATAGGCCGGGAAAATATATTACATCCAGCCAGGCGTGGCGGCGCGCGCTTGTCATGCCAGCATTTGGGAGGCTGAGACAGGACGATCGCAGGTTCGAGGCCAGCCTCAGCTACTACTTAGCGAGGCCCTCTGCCACTCAGTGAGACCCTGTTTCAAAATAAAGAATAAAAAATAGGGCTGGGGGTGGAGCTCGGGGGTCGAATGCCCCTGGGTTCCATTCCCAGAACCGCAAAATAAATAAATAAATAAATAAATAAATAAATAAATAAATAATAGGGCTGGGGTGTAGCTGGGAGGTAGCATGCCCCTGGGTTCCATCCCTAGTACCTCAAAATAAATAAATATTTAAAAAAAAGATTTAAAAATTGGACTGGGGTGTAGATCGCAGGTACAATGCCCCTGGGTTCCATCCCCAGTACTGCAAAAATAAATTAATAATAATAATAATAATAATAATAATAATAATAATATAATAATAATAATAATAATAATAATAATAATAATATATAGGGCTGCGGTGTAGCTGGGAGGTAGAATGCCCTGGGTTCCATCCCCAGTACCTCAAAATAAATAAATATAAAAATTAAAATAATAAAAAAGGGGTGGAGCTCATAGGTATAATGCCCCTGGGTATCACCCCAGTACCGCAAAATAATAATAATAATAAAAATAATAATAATAATTAATAATAATAATAATATAGGGCTGGGGTGTAGCTGGGAGGTAGAATGCCCTGGGTTCCATCCCCAGTACCTCAAAATAAATAAATATAAAAATTAAAATAATAAAAAAGGGGTGGAGCTCATAGGTATAATGCCCCTGGGTTTCACCCCAGTACCACAAAATAATAATAATAAAATAATAATAATAATAATAATAATAACAATAATAATAATAATAATATAGGGCTGGGGTGTAGCTGGGAGGTAGAATGCCCTGGGTTCCATCCCCAGTACCGCAAAATAAATAAATATAAAAATAAAAATAATAAAAAAATAGGGCTGGGGGTGGAGCTCATAGGTATAATGCCCCTGGGTTTCACCCCAGTACCGCAAAATAATAATAATAATAATAATAATAATAATAATTAATAATAATAATAATAATAATTAGGGCTAGGGTGTAGCTGAGAGGTAGAATGCCCTGGGTTCCATCCCCAGTACCGCAAAATAAATAAATATAAAAATAAAAAGAATAAAAAATAGGGCTTGGGTGTAGGTCACGGGGTAGAATGACCCTGGGTTCCATCCCCAGTACTGCAAAAATAAAACACAAAACAAAACAAAAACAAAGAGGAAATGCAAGCCTGTCAAGTCTAATTTCCTGATGGCCTTCGTTGTCATTTCTGGAAAGAGCCGCTCAGAAAACATTAGCCCCTTCCTTCTAATAATTTGTATTTCCAGAGTTCCTCAGACCTCTTGGGTTGGAGGCAGCCTTGTTGGGGGCGGGGATTGGTTGCTAGGAAACGGTGCCTGGGGGCGTGGCCAGGGACTCTGGTTGCTGGGGAAAAGCCCCGGGGGAGTGGTCAGGGCGGTGGTTGATAGGAAACTATCCTAGGGGCGTGGCCAGGGCAGTGGTTGCTATGGAATGGCCCTGGGGGGCGTGGCCAGGGACAGTGGTTGCCAGGAAATGGCCCCTGGGGGCGTGGCCAGAGACCCTGGTTGCTGGGGAAAAGCCCCGGGGGCGTGGTCAGGGCGGTGGTTGCTATGGAATGGCCCTGGGGGGCGTGGGCAGGGATGAAACACAGGGGTATTCTACCTTTAAGCTAAACCCCCAGCCCTATTTTATTTATTTATTTATTTATTTATTTATTTATTTATTTAGTGGGTCTAGGGATAAAACCCAGGGGCATTCCACCTCCGAGCTACAGCCCCTGCCCTATTTTTTATTCTTTATTTTGAAATCGGGTCTCACTGAGTTGCAGAGGGCCTCACTAAGTAGCTGAGGCTGTCCGCGAACCGCGATCCTCTGGTCTCAGCCTCCTGAATGCTGGGATTACAAGTGTGCGCCACCACGCCCGGCTTCCTATTTTTTTTTTTAATTTTTTATTTTTAAATAAATATTTCAAATTCCCGGCTTTTTAAAAATTTCTTCTCCAGGATCTCTACGAACTGGTTTCAAGAGATATTCCTTCTGGAAGTGTTTTGTTAATTCCAAATATTCGTGATCCGTCTCAGCTCTTTCTCAGACTACTTTATATAGCCTATCTTCCTCCTTCTGAAACATTTTAGGAACTCTTATAACTGAGAGATTATTCATTTTACCCACCCCAGATCCACTAAAACAAAAACCATCTTCTTCTACAAAAAGTTTCTGCAAATATTAGCATAATATTATAAGTCCTTTCATGAACGCTACATTTAATGTTTCTAAAGCATAATTGGGCCTATTTTACTATGGGATGATAATGGCAGACACTCCAGACCCGATTCAGCGCGGATGCGAAACTCATTAAAAAGAATTCTTTTCATCTAGTTTATTATGACTATATTGTATTTTACTTTTCCCAAGTGGGTGTAGGTCGAATCATTTTGAGGCGAAATAAATGGCTATACCACTTAAAAGCATATTTATAAAGAGGTCTCTTTGGAAGGCGTGGTGGTGCACGCCTGTAATCCCAGGACCTGGGAGGCTGAGGTTTGAGGATCGCAAGTTTGCAGCCGGCCTCAGCAACTTAGAACCCTCAGCAGCTCCCTGAGACTCTGTGTCAAAATAAAATGTAAATAAATCTGGAGAAATAGATTAGAAGGTCCCAGAATTCAATTCTTAGGAATTTTTTGCCTCAAATTTTGTCATACGCAAACACGTAACAGTGAACCCCCAAAATTTAGGTAGAGTTATAATACACCAATAAGGGGTACCTGGAAACCCTTCCACCTCCGGGATACACTCCCAGACCTATTTTATATATATTTTTTGGAAACAGGGTCTCTTAAGCCAGTGAGGCTGGTTTTGAACCTGCGCCATCATCCTGTCTCAGCAAGTGTGCACCACCATGCCTACCTTCACTGATATATATATATATATATATATATATATATATATATATATATATTTTTTTTTTTTTTAAGGTATGCCTTTTGGTTTGGAAATAATACACCAATTTTTTTAAAAAAAGGTATGTCTTTTGTTTGGAAATAGGGTCTTGTTAAGTTGCTGAAAGCCTCCCTATGTGGTTGAGGCTATTCTTAAACTTGCCATTTTCCTGTCTCAGCTTCCCAAATAATACTGGAATTACAAGCATGGACCACCATGCCCATTTCTGGTCTTCTTAACCTAATGAAAAGGTTCCTGTTTTATTCTCTTTCTTCTATACATTTGAGGCACCGTGGACCCCAAGAACCCCAAAAGTAGCCAGGCGTGGTGGCGCACGCTTGTAATCCCAGCGCTTGGGAGGCTGAGACGGGGAGATCGCGCAGGTTCGAGGCCGGCCTCAGCTACTTAGTGAGGCTCTCAGCAACTCAGTGAGACCCTGTTTCCAAATAAAATATAAAATAGGGCTGGGAGTATAGCCTGGAGGTAGAAAGCCCCTGGGTTCCACCCCCAGTACCACCAAAAAAAAAAAAAAAAGAAAGAAAGAAAGAAAGAAAAAAGAAAAAGAAAAGAACTCCAAGAGTTGAAAAATACAACTATTAATTTATTTAATGTGTCCACTATGCTCAATCCAACCCTCAGTTCTAAAGCCACCACTGTCTGGGGGAAAGAAAAATGAGTATTTTACCACAATCAAAAATCAGGCTCAACTCTGGGATGGATTCTGAGTCAAAAGTTCGAGGCCAGCCTCAGCCATTTAGGGAGACCCTCGGCAACTTAGTGAGACCCTTTTTTTTTCCTAGAAAAAAGAAGTAAAATAGGGCTGAAGGTGTACATGGCAGGTGATGTTTCCCTCTGGGTTTCGCCGACTCTCTCCCCTTTCTTTGTACATGACCTTGAGATTGGTCTTGATAACGTCATATCTATTTTTATCATTTGTACTTTTTTTCTAATCAAGTCTTCTCTTCCCCATCTTCCCCCCAAATTTCCCCATCATTCCTCCATTTATATGACTCGCTCCTTTCTCTGAATCCCTTTCATTACCGAATTTCTCCCCATCTTCCCTATACGGGACGAAACATTGGTCCTTTGACTTTCTGAGACGGGCTGATGCCGCTTAACCTAATATTCGCTAATTCCATGCATTTCCCGGCCAATGAGATAATTTGTTACAGCTATTTTAGAGATTCCTCAGTGGACTGGGAAAAGACGCACCATTTGATTCATCAATATCCCTCCTGGGCATCTTTCCAAAGGAAATAAAGTCAGAATATTACAGAGATCCATGTCTATTCAAGCACAATTGCCAAACTATGGAACCAGCCTGGATGTCCGTCAATAGACAGATAGATGACAGAACTGTGGTCTAGAAACGATGGAATATTACTAAGCCACGAAGTAGTCAACGTCCCGAAGCGCTTAGATGCCCAGAGTCAGTGAGTGTGAGATTTATAAGAGGAAAAACAAGAAATGTTAACTTTATGGCTGCTGGTTACGCGATGTCAGAATTGAGAATTTTCACGAAGCAGCTTAAATTTTCCTCCTCCAGTACAGCTGTTTCACATCCCTGTTTTCTGAGAGAGTTCGACGCCCCATTCCGCTTAACCGGCTCATTAAGTTCCTTTAGCATTCCTTGATAAAATATGTTATTACCTTACAGTCGCTCTCATAATTAGTCATTAGGGACAACGTGGGGAGCTCTAAATATTCAAAGGTAAATGCTGCACCTGTGAACTGTATTTGGAAAAAAAATAAATAACAACCCGGGAGGTATGTGGGAAATAAAAAGAATGTATGGAGCCCTCGAATGCAAAATTGTTCTCTTGGCGCTGCATAAAAACTCTGAGTTAATTAGATCTGAGCTGGGGATCCGAAACCATGTGTTCCTGAACAATGGACGTATTAGAAATGGTCGCCGTTTGCTTTTTTCTCTCCCACCCCATCAATTCTAACCAGATATCCCTACATTTACATCTGTTTGCCAGTTTGCTTGCACTGATGATTATTATTTTTCTTCCACCTGAGAAAAGAGTGATAATTAACCTCAGAATGCAGGGGGAAAAAATCCATAATTGTCTGTGTATATGAGTACAAGGGGATCATTTTTACGCTATTGCTAAAACCACTGAAGTAACTCATGCCCTTCGATTAAATTTGGCAGAATAATAAAAGGACCAAAATATAACTCATAGCAAATGGCCAAATGTGGCTGTAACTAAATAGAGCTGGCTGATGTCACATTAATATTGTGAGTGTGAGCCTGGTGCTGTGGGGGAAGATGGCGTCCTCGTGGCTCTGCCGCCGCATTGCGGGCTTGATTTCTTTTCTGGTCTCTGGTTGTTCTTCTAGTCTTTTTTCCTCTGTCCCTTGTGTTTACATTTTTTTTTCCTCTGTTGCTAGTGTTTTCTGGCTATGAAAAGCGCTGATTTTGTGGCAATAGAAATCGAGTTTTAGGACTCATAAATGCTGATTTTTTCAGTCGCCATCTTCCCGGAAGTCTCGAGTAAACCTTTAAACAAAAATGGCGCAAACAGCGCCATTTTAGAACTCATGGAAAGGTGGGGTCAGTTATATTTACAAAATGTCCTCCCCAAACCATTTCCCTTTGGCTGTTTTTGACATTGGGTGGCTGGGTGTTATCCTTTTTAATTTTATTTGTAGATTTTTTTTTACACACATATTTATATATATTCAACCTGCTTTGAATCTATTTACCTATTTCGTTATAGATATCTATATGTAAATAAATATATAAATATATAGCCATTCAGGAAATCTGAATTTGGGAATGTAATTTTGAAAATCAGAAAAGATGCTTCATTACCAAGATAGGGATAACTCTCTGGTATAGTCAGAGATAGAATGCTCCATGATATGAAAGCAGACGCCGCCATGTCCTGAGCTCATGAAAGCAGACGCCGCCATGTCCTGAGCTCCACGGACCTGGCCTGTCGTGGACTGAACTTCTGAAATCTCCAAGAGATTGTGAACAAATCAACCTGCCTCTCTCTAAGTTGTATGGTCAGTGATTTTGTATTTTAGTGGTAAGAATGCTGATGGACACACTTTCCCTTTGCTCTGATCTTAGGCCAGAAAGTCTTAACTCTAGGGAAAGAAGATCACAGCCAAACAGTCAAACTCCATCATTCAAATAAATAATGTGATGCTGGGCCTTGTCATCCCAGCATTCAGGAGGTTGAGACTGGAGGACCGGGGTTCAAGGCCAGCCTCAGCTACTTAGGCCCTTTGCAACTCAGTGAGACCCCGTCTCAAAATAAAGAATAAAAAATAGGGCAGGGGGTCTAGCTTGGAGGTCGAATGCCCCTGGGTTTCATTCTCTGACCTGTAATAAATAAATAAATAAATAAATAAATAAATAAGAATAAAAAATAGGGCTGGGGTTTACTCAGAGGCAGAATGCCCCTGGGTTCTAGCCCCAGTACTGCAAAAAATAATAATTAATAATAATAATAATAATAATAATAATAATGATTATGATAATGTGTGGATTAAGTTGGTAGAGATATCTTGTAATAGGGCACTTGTCAAACTTTTAGCAATGGGTCGATAATGACCCACTTGCAATCACATCAGAAAGCAATATCCATTCTTGCTTAGATGGCTTTTGGATAGACTGAAATTCCACCATGAGGTTATGGTCAGTGATAAACTCTAGCTAGGGAGCAAAGTCTGAATTAACATATCGAACATAACAGCAAATTCTAAAAGAGGGAGTCAAAAGAGAATTTGTTCAGTTTGATTATATTACATACACCAGAACTATGAAAAATGGGGATATATTTCTATTTATTTACGTATAGATGTCTATAAAGAAATAGGTAAACAGATTCCAAGCATGTTGAATATAGATAAATATGTATGTTAAAAATACAAATAAAAGTAAAAAGGATAACATATATGTATATTTTAAAAATTCAAATAAAAGTAAAAGGGATAATACCCAGGCATTTAATGTCAAAAATAATTAGCTATTGTTAGCTGAAGGGAAATTGGTTTGGGGAGGACATTTTGTAAATATAATTGGCCCCATATTTCCATGAGTTCTACATCCACAGATCCAACTAATCTCTAATCAGAAATATTTTATGAAAGTCCATCAATAAGCCAAACATGAGAAGGAGGGAGAGGGAGAGGGAATGGAGAGGGAATTGGGGAAGGGATAAATAAGTGATGTGTGCATATTTGCCTCTACCATTTTTTACCTCATTAAGATGTATGGCTACAATGCACCAATAAAAAAAAATTTTAAAATATAACAAAAAGCTTTTCATTTCTGCTGAGCGTATAAAGATATTTTTTGTCGTTACTTTTTAAGCAACACCTTTACATTGTACTGGGTATTGTAAGTTATCTAGAGACGGGCCCAAGTATACAGGAGAGTTGGGCATGGTGGCGCACACTTGTCATCCTAGAACCTGGGAGGCTGAAACAGGAGGTTGGAGGCCAGCCTCAGCCTCAACAACTTAGATTCTCAGCACCCTAGCAAGACTCTGTTTTAAGACCAAAAGGAAAAACGTCTGGAGATGTAGCTTGGGAAATTTTTCTTGTACGTGATACTTGGATTTCTAGCGGTATACTCATATCTGCATGTAATATATTATTTGTTTTATTCGATTCCATGAACTTCCCCTCTTCCTCCTTTATTACCTTTGCTATCCTTCCATGATTCGAGCGGTCTCTCTTATTTTCTGAGGCAGTTTTGAAAACCTTTCTCAGTATTTGATAGAATACTTGGTGTGTACCATCGGGTGATAACTGAAAAATCTGTGGTTGGTCTGGACATTATTTTTGCCCAGAGATGCTATTTCTAAGGTGTTTATAAGACAACACGTGTGCGCTCCGCCTCAACAAAGACACGGGAAAGTGCTCTTGAAAAAGCACTTTTATCACCCAAAGTACAGAGAACCTTTCACACCAGGTTCCTCCCATTCTACCGTGTGGAAAATGATTTACTTTCCGGTATACCTCCCATTACCTTTGAGTGTTTCTACTTGGTCCATAAAGCAATTACCAGGCGGGTGTAATTCCTTTTGATTCCTTTCCAACACGCAGCACATTAAATAGACAATGGAAAAAAAAAGAAAATTCAACATATGAGAATAAAATCTGTCTCACTCTTCCACTCTGTGCAAAGAAGACCTTTATGTTCTCAGGGATAGCCCTGGTGCTCTGATTACTATAATGCCTTATTTTTCTAAAGGTGAGTTTTTTTTCCAGCTAGATTCATCTTAGCCATTGAAAAAAATTTAAGTCTGTACCTGGAACGTCAATAGCTCATCATTTTAGGGAAAAAAAAAAATCCAACCTCTGGGAATATATTATAATCTCGCAAGGCTCTGTTTGAAACTGAGAGCTTCTTATTTATAAAATTACCCATAATTTATAGAAGCATGATTGGAAATGTTGGCTTGAAATGGAATTGTGGGGCATGTGGCTCTAGGGAAATGGGGGTGGTGATTCATCAAAGAAAGTTGAGGTGGGAAATCGTTTTACCATGCCTACGACATCACTAGAAAAATCACTTGTATTAAGAAATAAAAGAAATGTGCACACAAACCATATTGCTATTGTAATATAAGAGAAAGATATTTGAAAGCTAAGGAGATTAGAAACGTTTCCAGATTTGGCTGGGCACGGTGGCGGTACATGCTTGTAATCCCAATTTTTGGAAAGCTGAGACAAGAGGATCATAGCTTCATGGATGAATTCAGTAATTTAGTGAAACTCTGAGCAACCTAGCAAGACTGTTTAGAGACAAAACAAAAATAAATTAAATTAAAATAAAATAAGATAGGACTGGAGGTGTAGGAAAGAGGTAGAATGCCCCTGGGTTCAATCCCCAGTACCACACTTACATAATAAAAAATCTAAAAAACAAATTACAAATTTGTTCTACATAATATCTTTGAGATGTGACAATGCATCCGATCTTTGTAGATAATTCAAAATAAAAATTACTGCATGCACAAAATGGAATACAGCCAGCTCAATTTCATAAATTTCTATGAATAGCATCGTATACTCTGTGGGACTTTGGAAGGTGCCATTGATTTTTCTGTTTGATGGTAGGTTTTGGGGAAAACGGTGTCACTTTTGTCCTGATCTCCCATTTATCTACCCATGGAGAAAGATGTATTTACATATAATATGATGCCTGGAAGTGATGGGTTAGGATTATGGAAGAAAAATGGAGTACCCCGGTCCCATCCACCAAGCCAGCAGTTTGCCCTTATTCCGAATGAATAATATTTTATAAACCCATTTTTCACAGAGCAGCGGTGCCACAGGTAATCTGATACGTCGCACGGAAGGGATTAGGTGAAATTTACTTAGATTTCTAGCAACACGCTTACAATAATGAACTTACCCCATCAGCAAACGCCATTTTATCTTTTTAATCTGGTTAGGGCTCCCTGAGCAGACGGGAAAGACAGGTGGTTATAGTTTAAGTGGTCGGAGGAAGAGACCATGTCATTATCGATCGCAAATCCTGGTCAGACCAGCCCCTGTTTAAAGATGGAAATACTCACGGCTGGGCACAGAATATAATTCTCTGCTTGTGTGCAAAGGGTTCTCATTTATGAGAAGTGTTTTCTTTCTGAAGATAGTCTAGCTAGGAAGGTGGCCTCCTTGATCTGTCTGAAAGGTGTATTTATAATGATATCTCCCCTGACCCAAATGGGTTGCAAGAACGCAGTATTATTGTACACTCGGCAGCTTCGAAATACAAAATTATTTCCCCAAGGTTCTGGAGAAGGTTCTAGATTGGTTGGGTCTTGTTTTGGGTTTATAGACAGCTGTGCCTGCCTTCTTTTTTAATCTATGGGAAAAGAAAGAGAAAAAGAGAGGGAGAGAGAAAGAAAGAGAGAGTTCTTGCATTTTTAACCTTTATTTTATTAAGGACATTAATTCCTTTCTGAAGGCCCCAAATTTATGACACCATATAAACCTAATCACATTTCAATACACAACATATATGTATATATATATATATATATATATATATATATATGTGTGTGTGTGTGTGTGTGTGTATACCAATATATATCAATATATATTTATATATACCTATATACCAATATATATTATCTATGAGCCTCTTTAGCTTTGCTTATTTTTTTAATTATTATTATTATTTTTTCTGGTACTGGGGATGGAACCCAGGGGCATTCTACCTCTGAGCTACACCCCCAACCCTATTTATTTTTTATTCCTCTATTTTGAAACAGGGTCTCACTGAGTTGCAAAGGGGCCTCACTAAGTAGTAGCCGAGGCTGGTCTCGAACTGTGATCCTCCTGTCTCAAGCCTCCCAAATGCTGAAATTACAAGCGTGCGCCACCACAACCGGCTCACATTTCCCTCTTTGTCCTCTGTTCTTCAATCTAGGACTTAAGTTGTCTTTAAAAATGAGTATCTGATTATGCCAACCTTGGAAAATAATCATAACTTGGGTGGCTTCTCTCAGGAGAAGAAAGAGGTTCAAAGCGTTCACACTGACCTTCAGAATTAGATACCAGCTACCCCTCCTGCAACCAATCACCTTACATATTTCCATTTCCTACATATTCCAGGGCCTCTTGCATGTCTGAGATTTCTCCTCTGAAATGTGAATTGCTTACATAACCCTTTTTTTTCTATCTCCTCATCTTACAGCATCTGACCCAACTCCTACACCCGTATTTTGCAAAATTTCTTTTCATTTTTCCTGCAGTGTTCTCCTACGTTCTCTTTATACCATTCTTTATCACTAGAAACCCTACCATTTTATGTTGCCGAGTTCTCTTCTCAGATATATAACTCCTTTGATTAAAAAGCTATGGTAGGAAATATAGGGGACTTTCTTACCATTCTGCTCTTAGAACCTACTATACAGTATTTGATTTCTAACTGGTATCAAGAAAAGTATGTGTTTCAGTCAGAATTTTTGCTACTATGATTCAGAATATCTGAGGAACCCAATGTAGAGGAAGAGAGATTTATTTGCTCACAGTTCTGGAGATTTCGGGGGTTCAGTCGTCACTGTGAGGCTGGTCATGGCTGCAGAGCTCAGAGCATGTTGGGAAGACACAGAAAGAGAGAGAGAGAAGGGTGCAAAGGTTCTGCTCTCACGTCATGGAGACTGAAGTGGTTAGTTACAGAACAGGGTCAACAGATATGTCCACAATTCTCAAGGCTGCATCTCCAGTGATCCACTCCCTCCATCCACATTTTACACGACTAGGTTACCACCCAGTAAGTCGATCATACACTGATGAGAATCTCAGGGCTTGATTATATCATCCGTGATCACCAATACATGAGCTTTTCAGGGAACAATCTATATCCAAACCATGAACAGTATATGTTGTCAACAGTTTGCTGACTGAATATTTAATCCAGCCCACTGTGCAGATAATAGGCAGGAGAACATCTGTCTTGGTTACCCCTCTCAATTCGATCACCCACCTGGATTCAGAAAATACACCTCAACTCAGCATCGAAGAAGGAGTTGTTATACGAACTGAATATTGGGGGATAGTTACTAGAGCAGGTTATCCATACAAACATAAAATAACAAAGTGTTAGCAATCAGTCAACATTAAAATGGCAGTAGGTTCTGGGAAGATGTTGACCGATCTGCTGACGCCAGATCTCCATTGCCTTAAAAAGAGCCTTCTGCGAAAGCCAGAAATGACCAGAACTCGAAAAATAACGCGAAATGTACAAGGTGGTGGGAATAAAAGGTCAGAAGACCGATCAGAGAGCAGAAAAGATGCCCGCCCGCCTTGCGGCCACGGGCTTGCAGCAGAGGAATCTTGAATTGCTGCACCCAACTCCAGAGACAAAACAACCAAGGACCTGAAGCAAGCAGCTGCGGATCATCAGAACGTAAGCCATCAGTTCCTCCTGTGCAAACACCCGCTGCAACCTCCACAGTGGCGGCCGAGCTCACCACGCCTTCCAGAGATGCAGACAGCGCTCAACAACACCAGAAAAGAAACCCTCCCACCTCTCAGCCTCCATTGCTGCGGCGGCCCCATCTTACCTCACAGCACTCGGCTCCAGAGGCAAACAGCAAAACAACCAAGAATGAAGTAAGTGGCCTCAGATCATCGGAATCGCAAGCCATCAGTTCCTCCTGCGCAAACACCGGCTACAACTTGCAGCTGTGGCGGCCGAGATCACCACACCCTCCGGAGATCCAGAGCGGCACGCGTGACACCACCAGAAAAGAAACTCGCCTGCCTGCGGCCGAGGGCGCCACGGCGGTGCCATCTTGCCAGACTCCAGAGAGGAACAGGAAACAACCAAGGGCTTGTAGTGAGCAGCTGCAGATCACTGACATTGTAAGTCATCAGTTCCTCCTGTGCAAACACCGGCTACAACTTGCAGCTGTGGCGGCTGAGCTCACCATGCCCTCCAGAGATCCAGACAGCGCTCAACAACACCAGAAAAGAAACCCGCCTGCCTCGCAGCAACCCCATCTTACCTCACAGCACTTGACTCCAGAGGCAAACAGCAAAACAACCAAGGATGAAGTAAACGGCCTCAGATCATAATCTCAAGCCATCAGTTCCTGCTGCACAAACACCGGCTACAACTTGCAGCTGTGGCAGCCGAGCTCACCATGCCCTCCGGAGATCCAGAGCGGCGCGCGCGACACCACCAGAAAAGAAACTCGCCTGCCTGGGGCCGAGGGCGCCACGTCGGTGCCATCTTGTCAGACTCCAGAGAGGAACAGGAAACAATCAAGGGCCTGTAGTGAGCAGCTGCAGATCATTGAAATTGTAAGTCATCAGTTCCTCCTACGCAAACACCGGCTACAACTTGCAGCTGTGGCGGCCGAGCTCACCACGCCCTCCAGAGATCCAGAGGGCGCACAAAGCATAAATGAAGCCTCCATCCCTGTGGGAGGACGCCCAGCACGGCACCCCCAGAGACTAGGGCAACCGCCATGAACTCCCTGGGTCTGAGGCTTTGTGGTTCAACCTGGAGAAGGTGGGGGTGGGGTCTGCTGTTGGACGTAGGAGTGGCTCAGACAGACTCGAGCTCTGCACCAGTGGCAAGTGTAGGGGAATAACTATGGTTAACACTAGATCCAACTAGTAGGATCTTTGGGATCACCACAGACCACCCAATCGTGGCGAAAGGGGAGAAGTCAGACCAAACCAGCCCTAGCTGTGGAGAACAGAGACTCTTACACTGAGTTGGGTCTCAGAGGCATTCGCCACCTACAGAATGAGACTCCACATCTGTGGAAAGTGTGGAGGGTGATCTATGCTTAACACTAGATCCAGCCTCATCAATACCGGCCATTTGCATAGACTGAGAAAGACTTGAAGAACCAGGGTTGTGGTGGGACCAGTGCCGGTGGCACTCGGTGTCTGCACAGAGACTGCAGAGGCCCAGTCTGCCGGATACTCATATTTTTGTAAAGTTGCATTAATTTGTTGTTGGTGTTTTGGTTTTCTGTTCGTGTGTGTGTGTGTGTGTGTGTGTGTGTGTGTGTGTGTGACTGTTTGTCTACTCTCTTCGCAACCCCTCTCCCAAGCTTTTTCCCTTGTACATATTATTCTATTCTCTCTATCCCTTTTCTTTCCTTTTTCTTATTTTTTTATCTTCTTTTATTTTCCTTGTCTTGTATTAAATCCACCTCATAGCTCTATACCAGAAACTCTACATTGGTTACTAGAATACTACTACATAGTCACTATCTAATATCTAGAAAATACAGAGAACTCAAGAAACTCAGCACTGCCAGACATGGTGACGCACGCTTGTAATCCCAGCGCTTGGGAGGTGGAGACAGGAGGATTGCACAGGTTGGAAGCCAGCCTCAGCTACTTAGTGAGGCTCTCAGCAACTTTGTGAGACCCTGTTTTCAAATAAAATATAAAATAGGTCTCTGGGAGTATAGCCCAGAGGTAGAAAGCTTCTGGGTTCCACTCCCAGTACCTCCAAAAAAAAAAAAAAAAGGAAAAAAAAAAAAGAAACTCAGCTCTATGAAAACAAGTAATCCAATAAAAAAATGAGCAAGTGAAATAAAGGAAAAAAAGAAATTCAAATGGCCAATAAATGCTTTAAAATGCTCAACATCATTAGCAATCAGAGAGATGCAAATCACAACCACCCTGAGATTCCACCTAACTCCAACTAGAATGGCAATCATTCAAAACACAAACAACAACAGATGCTGGGGAGGATGTGGAGAAGTGGGAACTCTAAGACATTGTTGGTGGGATTGCAAATTAGTGCAACCACTCTGGAAAAGAGTATGGAGGATCCTCAGAAGAATGGGAACAAATCTACCATTTGATCCAGCAATACCACTTCTGGGTATCTACCCAAAAGAAAAGAAACCAAACTACCAAACTAATGCATGTGTATCTATGTTCATAGCTGCAAAATTCACTATAGCCAAACTATGGAACCAGCCAAGATGTCCATCAACAGATGAATGGATTAAAGAACTGTGGGATATGGACACAATAGAATTTTACTCAGCCATTAAAAAAAATGACATCATTTTCAGGGAAATGGATGGAACTGGAGGACATTATGCTAAGTGAGATTAGTCAGTCACAAAAAATACGAAATCAAATGCTTTCCCTAATATGTGAGAGCTAGGGAGAAATGGGTCATAGGAGGAACTCTAGACGAAAAAGGAAATACTATAGAGGAGCAAACAAGACAACATGAATGAGGGCATTGCAGGGGGGAAGAGGGAAACTCTCTAATGTATATGATTTACATTCAAAAACATGTTAAAGTCAATCACTAAGCCAAACATGAGAAGGAGGGAAAGGAAGGGAATGGGGCAGGAATTGGGGAAGGGCTAATTGGGTGATGTGTGCATGTATGTCTCCACCATCTTGTACCCCATTAAGATGTATGACTATAATACACCAATAAAATTAAAACAAAACAAAACAGGGGCCAGGATGTAGCTCAGTGGCAAAGTGTCTGTTTTGCAGGTGTGGCACTCTGGGTTCGATCCCCGGTTCCATAAAGACAAAAAAACAAAACAACAACAACAAAAAAAAACTCCCTTAAAAAACAAACAAAATAAATGAAATAAAATGTCAAGAGTGTACATGGGATAAACAGAATACTAAAAATTAAAAAATAAATAAAATGACAGTAGCATTCTACCACCATATACGGATGTAGGATGCATGGATTCTGGTGCAGAATTCTGAAAACTATAAAATGCTACACAAATATTGGGGGGTGTAACATAAATTCTGGAAAAGACATGCGCAGTTAAACACTGTGAGAGCTGCTGACACACTTTTCCGTTGATGAGAGTTTTCTTGGCAACCAGGAGATGGATGAGTGTTCTAGGGTGATCTATTAGTCAGAGTTTTACATAATCATATTCTGTGAAGCAGACTACTATCTGAACAGTTTTGCTACCAAAAAAGAGAGAGAAAGGAAGAAAAAAAAGGAAAAAAGGAAGGAAGGAAAGACAAGAACAAACAGAAATACTCCATTTAAAATCCCTGCTTTCCTGCTTTAAAAAAATGGAGCCAGACTGACATGTTTTACGTGCAATAATTAGGAGAATTTGAGAAGCAGTAATTTCGGTAATTACCAAATAGTGTGATTCTCTTCCCAATAAAGCATATGTCAAATTACATAAAAATATCATTACGCTGCTTTCCCGTTTTGAAATTTTACATATGTAGCCGACGAGCTTAAATTTGCTAATGCCTTTTGCCTGTTTTCTACTGGAATAACCTGGGGGGGGGGGAAATGAATTGTGATGCCTTACCATTTTTTCCTTTTTTTTTTTTCCTGGAAAATTTCAAGCACCAGAAATGTATTTTGACGTCTCCCAATAAGTTTCCAGGTAGAAGTGACTTTGATTTCTTTCTTTCTTTCTTTCTTTCTTTCTTTCTTTCTTTCTTTCTTTCTTTCTTTCTTTCTTCCTTTCCTTCTTTTTCTTTCTTTCTTCCTTCCTTTCTATTCTTTCTTTCTTTTTCGTTCTCCTTCCTTCCTCTTCTTTTCTTTCTTTCTTTCTTTCTATTCTTTTTCTTTCTCCTTCTTTCCTTCCTTCCTTCCTTTCTCTTTCTCTTCTTTCTATCCTTTCTTTCTTTTTCTTTCTCCTTCCTTCCTTCCTTCTTTTCCTTTTGTCCTTTCTTCTTCTTCAATAATGTAGCATGGGTGACAGCTGTACTGAAAATTTGTGTTCTCCTAAGAGAATAGAGACAAAATTTTCTTCATCTCAAGAGATGATATTTTCCCCATCACGTGTCCTCTAGAACTAGTAATATTTGTTCAGATAACAAGTCATCCTTCATGCACTTCCTTATTTCCTGTGAAATGCTAACATAGCTCACTGCTTTCATCCTACTCATGGTAAAATACTCAGAACTGTGCTCATTTTCCAATATACAACTATGATAAAATGTAGAACTGATGTCACAGAGATGTCAAATTTCATGTTTCCCATTCATTGAGAATTCATCGCATTTCTTTCATGCTTTATTCTGTTCTATACTCCCAAGCTCCGGTTAACTAAAGAAGGCCAGGCCGGGCGCGGTGGCGCACGCTTGTCATCCCCGCACTTGGGAAGTGGAGACAGGAGGATCGTGCAGGTTCGAAGCCAGCCTCAGCTGGCTTATGAGACCCTGTTTCCAAATAAAAATATAAAAATAGATCTGCGAGTGTAGCCCAGAGGTAGAAGGGTTTCCAGGAACCCCAGCACCACCAAAAAACAAACAAACAAAAACTAAAAGAAGGCCAACATGGCATCCATTGATTGGAATTTAGCCAACGGCCAGGGAAAAGACAATAGTGTCTCCAGGCCATGATAGGACTTGGGCTCTGCCTTTCTTCATGAACACGCTGAAGTTTTGAGTTTCTGGTCTAATTGGGATGAGCTTTCCCAACAATAAAAATATAAGAAGAAGTGGGGCCTGGTGGTGCATGCCTGTAATCCCAGTATGTAGGAGGCTGAGACAGGAGGATCACAGGTTCAAGGCCAGCCTCAGCCACTTAGTGGAGGCCCAATATTTTTTTGTGTGTGTGATACTGAATATTCAGTGTGTGTTACCACTGAGCTACACTCTCAGCCCATTCATTCATTCATTCATTCATTCATTTTGAGACAGGGTCCTGTTTGGGATCCTCCTGTCTCAGCCTCCTGAGCCCTGGGATTACAGAAGCATGCTACTATATACCATATCTCCCTTATGAGACAAAATAATGCTTTCTAAAATCAGGATTTATTCTATGGGGTGGCGAACATTCGAGGTAGTGAAGTTGAAAGCATCTGCCCTGGAGATTTGGCTTTTTCTTTCTTTTCTGACCAGCTCCTGGAGTAGACACCAGGTCCAGAGACTCATGTCCCAACTCTCATTTTCTCTCACATGGTGAGAAGCTTGGAGAAAGGTAAATCAAAGCACTGGTCTCACACTTAAAAGGTGCCAAGGGACAGAATCTCCTCCGTCTCCTCTCAAAATCTATAGGAAGATGCTGGCGCCAAGCTAGAACCAAGACCGGCCATGTCACTAAGGTAGAACATTTATAATTGGTAGAGTCTCAGTATCTCCTTTAGGTTATATATAGCGTGGTCCTTGAATAGCTCAAGGATTCGCATTCAGAGTGGATGTCATAGAGCCATGAGGTTTGCAGACTCATCTGTGAACGGAATCCATTGTCGTAGATGTACTGGGTGGCCACCGACGCAGGCAGGGCGTGTGTGAAGAAGCTGGGTCCCTGGGACTGTGGCTGTAGGGACTGTGCTTATGTCTCTGAATTTCCTTGTTTTATGGTTGTCTCTCTCTCATTTCCAGCCTTCACAATGTAAACCCAGAGCCCTTGTATGTCTGTCTGTCTGTCTGTCTGTCTGTCTCTCTCTCTCTCTTCTCCCCACTGCCATGGTCTGAGGTCCATAGACCCAGACTAACATGGACTGAAACTCTGAACTCCAACATCCATGCTCTGAGCTCCACAGACCCAGCCTAACATGGACTGAAACTCTGAAATCTCAACAACAACAAAAAAAATTGGTGAGCAAATAAATCTTTTTCCTTCTATGTTACGTGGTCGGTTGTTTTGGACGACAGCAGGGAGAATGCGGACCAAAACAGGCCTGCAGACACAAATAAATCTTTTTCCTTCTATGTTACGTGGTCGGTTGTTTTGGACGACAGCAGGGAGAATGCAGACCAGAACAGCAGCCTGTTTTGGTCTGCAGACACAATCATTCCTCCCCATCAGACGCCTTTTAAGCTGTATCCTGGGATTTCTCCTTAGTGCGACTCGCATCTTGTGTGTGATCTCTGGATGGAAGGAAGGCTTCTTTCTGCTGAAATTTTCAAAGGCCTTGTCCTTCTCTTTGAAAGGACGAAGACGTGTAAAGGTCACGGAGCTCGGGCAATCCTGGGGCAGTGCAACTCGACAAAGCACTTTGAGGAGCCGGTGACAAGAAGGCTGGCTGACGGCGGGGTGCCAAAATCATCGTGGTTCGGGGAACAGAAGAAGGAGGCTGCTGTACGAGGTTAGACAAGACAGATTTCAAGGACCTCCCCGGTCTGAGACTTAGTGTTTGTTGATAGCTGGGGAGTGACCACGGCAAACAAGAAAGACCCATGCTGAAATCAAAGATGACCGTATCCTGACTGAAGATACCTGGATCCCTGGCTTTTGGGAACGCTGAATTAATATATGTTTGCTGCTGCAAGCCACTGTATTTGTAATTTGGAACATGGCAACAGGAAATTGGTACAATTGGTCTCCAAGAACCACCTCTAAAATCAGCTACTTCTAGCCAGGCGTGGTGGCACATGCTTGTCATTTCAGTAGTTGGGAGGCTGAGACTGGAGGATCACAGGTTCAAGGCCAGCCTCAGACACTTAGCACAGAGACCCTAAGCAACTTAGTGTGATTCTGTTTAAAAAATACATTTAAGGGTAGGTCGGGCGTGGTGGCGCACACTTGTAATCCCCGTGCTTGGGAGGAGGAGACAGGAGGATCGCGTAGGTTCAAAGCCAGCCTCTCTGGCTTAAGAGACCCTGTTTCCAAATAAAATATAAAAGAAAAAATACATTTAAGGGTAAAGGTCAAAAGTAGAATGTCTTGGGTTTAATCCTCATTACTACCACCACCACCAAAAAAAAAAAAAAAGTAAATGCCCAAATCCTTATCTCAGATGATATATTTGAGTGACCCAAACTCTGGAATAGTTCTCAGACTGTGTATTATTATATTTTTAGGCTATAAATAAGAAATTGAGGGGTAATATATGATAACGTGATTTCCTTCTGAACCTATTGTGACCAATTGGGGCTTTCTTCTAAGAATGATTTTTTCACAAAGAATAATTATAATTTTTTCATTATTTTTTGTGGTAGTGGGGATAGAGCCCAAGGGCATTCTAATTTCAAGCTACACCCACCAGACCTATTTTTTATTCTTTATTTTGAAACAGGGTCTCACTGAGTTGCAGAGGGCCTCACTAAGTAGCTGAGGCTGTCCGTGAACCATGATCCTTCTGTCTCAGCCTCCTGAATCCTGGGATGACAAGTGTGCGCCACCACACCTGGCTTGAGGCTATCTTCTAATTCTAAGAACGATTTTACTTTTTCACAAAGAAAAATAAGAAAGTATGTAAACATGAGTTATCTTTAAAAGTTTGGGAAGGTGTTAGAAATAATATTCAGTCCGTAAACTGGCCAGCAAGCAATCAATGCATTTGGAAATGGTGAGCACTGTAATATTGGCATTTCTGCAACGTTGAAATGGTAATTTTTTAAAAAAGAAAAGGCCGTTCCTTAGGGGAAAAGATTTCCATTTCATGACTGGAGGAGAAACCTGTTATCATTCTGCTCATATCTAATTCCAAGTCCTTGCTTGCTGAAGGAATACGAATGGGTCTGACTCCATTTTTACTGAAGATGTTGCAAGCAGGTTTTTTTTTTTCCATGCAATTAATTAGTTTCTTGGGGCTGCAAAAATGAAACTCCAACACGATATCAATAACAGAACCCCAACATGTTATCAGTAACAAAACTCCAACACGATATCAATAACAGAACCCCAACATGTTATCAGTAACAAAACTCCAACATGATATCAATAACAGAACTTCAACATGATATCAATAACAGAACCCCAACACGATATCAGTAACAGAACTCCAACACGATATCAATAACAGAACCCCAACATGATATCAGTAACAAAACTCCAACATGATATCAATAACAGACCCCAACACGATATCAATAACAGAACTTCAACATGATATCAATAACAGAACCCCAACATGATATCAATAACAGAACCCCAACATGATATCAATAACAGAACTCCAATATGATATCAATAACAGAACCCCAACATGATATCAATAACAGAACCCCAACATGATATCAATAACAGAACTCCAATATGATATCAATAACAGAACCCCAACATGATATCAATAACAGAACCCCAACATGATATCAATAACAGAACTCCAATATGATATCAATAACAGAACCCCAACATGATATCAATAACAGAACTCCAATATGATATCAATAACAGACCCCAACACGATATCAATAACAGAACCCCAACATGTTATCAGTAACAAAACTCCAACATGATATCAATAACAGAACTTCAACATGATATCAGTAACAGAACCCCAACACGATATTAGTAACAGAACTCCAACACGATATCAATAACAGAACCCCAACACGATATCAGTAACAGAACTCCAATATGATATCAATAACAGACCCCAACATGATATCAATAACAGAACTTCAACATGATATCAATAACAGAACCCCAACATGATATCAGTAACAAAACTCCAACACGATATCAATAACAGAACTTCAACACAATATCAATAACAGAACCCCAACATGATATCAATAACAGAACTCCAACATGATATCAATAACAGAACTCCAACATGATATCAATAACAGAATACCAATATGATATCAGTAACAAAACTCCAATATGATATCAATAACAAAACTCCAACATGATAGATCCCTGCACTTGGGAGGCTGAGACAGGAGGATCGCGCAGGTTCAAAGCCAGACTCAGCTACTTAGTGAGGCTCTCAGCAACTTAGTGAGACCCTGTTTCCAAATAAAGTATAAAATAGGTCTGGGTTCCATCCCCAGTACCAAACAAACAAACAAAAAAACCCACCCCCCCAAAAAAAAAAACAAAAAACAAAAACAAAACAAAACAAAAACCTCCAAATATGATCATTTTCTGGGGTCCTGGGTATTAGGAACTCCCTGTAGGAATTTTAGTGGGAATATAACCAAGTTTGTAATATGGATGTAAAAAGTATACAGAAAACCTTTCCAAAGGTACTTCCTACCTTCAGGTTTCTCTCAGTCCCTAAATACCTCTATAATTTTCTAACATGCATGTATCATATTAGAGTGATTTTTTTTTTGTGGTGCTGGAGATGGAACCCAGGGGCCTTCTACCTCTGAGCTACACCCCTAGCCCTATTTTTAATTCTTCAATTAATTAATTAATTACCCTATTTTGGTGGTACTGGGGTTCCTGGAAGCCCTTCTACCTCCGGGCTACACTCCCAGACCTATTTTATACTTTATACTTTATATTATTATTATTATTATTATTATTATTATTATTATTTATTTGGTGGTGCTGGAGTTCCTGGAAGCCCTTCTACCTCCGGGCTACACTCCCAGACCTATTTTATATTTTATTTTATTTATTTTTATATATTATTATTATTATTATTATTATTATTATTATTATTTATTTGGTGGTACTGGAGTTCCTGGAAGCCCTTCTACCTCCGGGCTACACCCCCAGACCTATTTTATTTTTGGAAACAGGGTCTCTTAAACCAGCGCGGCCGGCTTCGAACCTGCGCCATCCTCCTGGTGAGACCCTGTTTTGAAATAAAAAATAAAAATAAAAATTTCAATTTCTCTAATATATTGCGGTGAGCTCTAGCTGAATTCCAGCTTGCACATGTGAGACCCAAAGGGGCAGAGAGACAAAATGAAAAAAAAAATGATTGAGACAAAATCTTGCTGTCTCCATGAACCCCTCTCTCTGTTCCCTGTGTATTCCCACCTGGCTGGGCCATGTTTATAAAAAGAACCAGGATGACTTCAGGCCCTAATGACACTGTTGGCACTTTACAAAAAAAAAACACACACATATATATATATATATATATATATATATATATATATATATATATATATATATCTCCACATGGCAGAATCCAGGTATTATTTCTTTTTTTTAAAAAAAAAGCATCATCAGACACCTGGAGGTGTGAGGTATAAAATCATTAAACTTGTTTTTGTTGCTGCGTGGCTCAGCAGAAAAAAAAAATTGTGTAAAAAAGCTTATTTTCAGCTCCGGGCTGCTAATCAGCTGCCCTCAGCCTGGGGGACCAGCTCAGCTCGCTCTTCTTCATGGGAATAAATCAAATATGAGACTCTTTTTAATTATTTCGGTTCCCAAGATCTGCGGGTATGATTGCTATGGCTCTGTTGGGGGGTCGGGGATCACTGCAGAATGCCAGCCGTGGAATGCACGCAGATGCCAAATTATATTTTAGATATATGATATTATGTGGCATATAATGTTATATATAATATAGACATATGATATAATATAGCATATAATATTATATATAATATAGACATATGATATAATATAGCATATAATATGATATATAATATAGGCATATGATATAATATAGCATATAATATGACATATAATATAGGCATGATATAATATAGCATATAATATGATATATAATATAGACATATGATATAATATAGCATGTAATATATATAATATAGATATGACATAGCATATAATATGATATATAATACAGACATATGATATAGCATATTATATATAATATAGACATGATACAATATAGCATATAATATGATATATAATATAGACATATGATATAATATAGCATATAATATACATAATATAGACATGATACAATATAGCATATAATATATATAATATAAACATATGATATAGCATGTAATATATATAATATAGATATGACATAGCATATAATATGATATATAATACAGACATATGATATAGCATATTATATATAATATAGACATATGATATAATATAGCATATAATATGATATATAATATAGACATATAATATAGCATATAATATACATAATATAGACATGATACAATATAGCATATAATATATATAATATAAACATGATATAGCATGTAATATATATAATGTAGACACATGATATAATATAGCATATAATATGATATATAATATAGACATATGATATAGCATGTAATATATATATAATGTAGACACATGATATAATATAGCATATAATATGATATATAAGCTAGACATGGTATAATATAGCATATACTATTATATATAATATAGACATAATATAATATAGCATGTAATATTATATATAAGATAGACATGATATAATATAGCATATACTATTATATATAATATAGACATGATATAATATAGCATATAATATATATAAAATATAGACATATGACATAGCATGTAATATATATATAATATAGACATATGATATAATATAGCACATAATATTATATATAAGATAGACATATGGTATAATATAACATATAATATTATATATGATATAAACATATAATATAGCATATAATATTATATATAATATAAACATTATATAATATAGCATATACTATTATATATAATATAGACATATGATATAATATGGCATATAATATTATATATAATATAGATATATCATATAAGATAGCATATATTATTTGGCACATAATTATTGAATATAATTATATAGCATATAACATGCTAATATATAGTATATAATATAAATTTATATAATTAGTAATATACTAATATACAGTATGTAATATATGAATTATATAATATAAAGTATATAATTTACTAATTTAACATGCTATATATATTTATATCTTCTATATGCATATAGTAAAATATGCATACATTATATAAGTATAATAGAGTTTGTATTGCTGTAATATATACACTATGCTATATTGTGCTATATGTATATATTTGTAAAATATATATATAAATATCATACGTCTATATCATAATTATGTAGTGTATGATTAAAAGAATAACATGATATGTTATATAACACAATATATATTAAGGTCAAATGCATTTAATAATATATATTTATTCTGCTGCTAAGATTATATAATAATATACATATATTCTACCATAGGCCATAAGCTATCATATAATATGTAGCAATAATATAATATAGCAAAGTATATACAGAAGCTTATATATGTAATTTTTTGTGTGTTTGGTACCGGGGATAGAACCCAGGGAAAAGGAAATTCTACCTCTGAGCTCCGCCACCAGTCCTATTTGGAACACCCAATAGGTCTTTGCAATTGAAGAAAAATTAATTCTAGTTAAAAAGGTGGGTACATAGATTCTATGAGACTGGGCATGTCAATCCTCTGTTTGTAGAGCCCTAATTTATTTATTTTATTTTATTTTAATTTTATTTTGGTGGTACTGGGATTCCTGGAAGCCCTTCTACCTCTGGGCTACACTCCCAGACCTATTTTATATTTTATTTTATATTTATTTATTTATTTATTTATTTATTTATTTATTTATTTATTTATTTATTTTCTGGTGGTCCTGGGGTTCCTGGAAGCTCTTCTACCTCCGGGCTACACTCCCAGATCTATTTTATATTTTATTTTATTTATTTTTATTTTATTTTATATTATTATTATTATTATTATTATTATTAATTATTTTGGTGGTACTGGGGTTCCTGGAAGCCCTTCTACCTCCAGGCTACACTCCCAGACCTATTTTATATTTTATTTTATTTTATATTATATATTAGTATTAGTATTAGTATTATTACTATTATTACTATTATTTTGGTGGTCCTGGGTTCCTGGAAGCCCTTCTACCTCCGGGCTACACTCCCAGACCTATTTTATATTTTATTTATTATTTATTTATTTATTTATTTTGGTGGTCCTGGGGTTCCTGGAAGCCCTTCTACCTTCAGGCTACACTCCCAGACCTATTTTATATTTTATTTTATTTATTTTTATTTTATATTATTATTATTATTATTATTATTATTATTATTATTATTATTAATTATTTTGGTGGTACTGGGGTTCCTGGAAGCCCTTCTACCTCCGGGCTATACTCCCAGACCTATTTTATATTTTATTTATTTTTATTTTATATTATATATTAATATTAGTATTATTACTATTATTACTATTATTTTGGTGGTCCTGGGTTCCTGGAAGCCCTTCTACCTCCGGGCTACACTCCCAGACCTATTTTATATTTTTATTTATTTATTTATTTATTTATTTATTTATTTATTTATTTATTTATTTATTTATTTTGGTGGTCTTGGGGGTTCCTGGAAGCCCTCCCAGACCTATTTTTATTATTTTAATTTGGAAACAGGGTCTCTTAAACAGGGTCTTTCCTGTCTTCACCTCCCAAGCCTGGGGATTTATGTCCAGCTTGGAGAGCCCTAATTTAAATAAAAGTTTACATCCCCTAAAATTACTTTTATTATGTAGTTAGGATTGAACCCCCGGGGGCATTCTACCTTTATGTCTATCCCCCCCCACCCCCGCTTCAAAACAGGGTCTCACCAAGTTGCAGAGGCTGGCCTCAACTCTGTGATCCTCCTGCCTCAGCCTCCCAGGGGCCGATCACACAACCCTCCACATCCCTTCTTGGATACTAGCTTGCCCTGCGGTGTAAATATACGCCTGAGACATTATTCAGCGTTTTTAGGTCGATTCCAGGTCAGACCTGTTAAATTTTATAGTCAATGTTGTCTCAAATAACTTAGGATCTAGTGAGGACATTTCCACCCTGGTTTGTAATTGAGTTCCATGTTTGAAAGTATGTATGTTCGGAGAAAGCTTTGTAATAATAATAATAATAATAATAATTATTATTATTATTATTATTATTATTATTATTATTATTTTAGCTCCTACTCTGGGCTTGAAAATACCCTTCAAAAATGCAAAAGGGCACAGTAACTCTTCTTCAGCACTAACTCCGCCGGACCTTAACAACCGTAATCTTTAGTACTGAATTTGGGACAAATTACACGTTCAAACGATTTTGCAAGGTTATAGGCTTAATTCCTATTTCCATTTTTCCTCATTTGTCTCGAGCATTCCAACTACGGCTCGCTACCGGACCATCAAAACCTGTCGCGTTAAGATGCATATTAGAAGTTTTAATATTCAGAGTACAATGAAGTAATCTTTTTCTTTCCTTTTGTTGGGAAGACATACCAGCGGAATTAGTTATTCAGTGCTAATGTAAAAAAGAATACCCACTTACTCTACGGAAATAGGGAAATGATCGTATATAAATATGCAGGGGCTGAAGGACAGACAGGAATGTCCAATGTTAGCAGTAGAGGTCAGATGACAGTTCAGAAAAGAAAAAAAAACCTAAATATTTCTATTTATCAAGGCTGTGCTTAGAAGATAAAGTACTCCTGATATAAATAAACTTCTCTGTCCTCTATTGTTTTTATTTTAAAGGAAGAATGATTTTCTTTTAAAGTTAGAGGCCAGCCTCTGTAATTTAGCAAACAGATAGTCAGTAACCTAGTAAGACCTTGTTTCAAAACCAAAAAAATAAAAAGGGCTGGGGTTGTAGCTCAGAAGTAGAATGCCTCTCTGGGTTCAATTCTCACGAAACAAATAATAATAGTTAAATAAGTGCCTTCAGAACGAAGGTAAATAATTTCAGGTTAAAAACACAGCTACATGAGAAGACAGAAACGACTGGAAAGGTAAATATCTAAATGAACATCAATGTGTATTTTAAGTGTTTATATTCAGGTTTCTTTTAACAACTATCGATGGCTAGAAACACTAGAAAATTTTATTTTTATTTTTTTATTTTATTTTATTTTTTATTTTTGGTGGTACTGGGGTTCCTGGAAGCCCTTCTACCTCCGGGCTACACTCCCAGATCTATTTTATATTTTATTTATTATTTATTTTTTTATTATTATTATTGGTGGTACTGGGGTTCCTGGAAGCCCTTCTACCTCCGGGCTACACTCCCAGACCTATTTTATATTTTATTTTATTTATTATTATTTATTTTATTTTTATTTATTTATTTATTTTTTTATTTTTTTGGTGGTACTGGGGTTCCTGGAAGCCCTTCTACCTCCGGGCTACACTCCCAGACCTATTTTATATTTTATTTTATTTTATTTATTATTATTTATTTTATTTATTTATTTTTTTGGTGGTACTGGGGTTCCTAGAAGCCCTTCTACCTCCGGGCTACACTCCCAGACCTATTTTCTATTTTATTTGGAAACAGGGTCTCACTAAGTTGCCGAGAGCCTCACTAAGTAGCCGAGGCTGGCCTTGAACCTGCGCCATACTCCTGCCTCTGCCTCCCAAGCACGGGGATTATAAGGCTGCACCACCACTAAGTTGCTGAGGCCGTACTCGAACCCACGATCCTCCTGTCCCGGCCTCCCAAGCGAGGGGATTGCAAGCGTGCGCCGTATCTTATAGATATAATAATCTATAATAATTATTATATTATGATTATAATTATTATATAATTATATATATTATATATAATTATATATTATTATATTTAATTATAATAATTATTATATTATAATAGACTATAATAATTCGGAGATAAATCTTGAGTCTATAGCCCTAGTTTGCAACATGATTTCCTGAGATAATGGACCTCATAACAAAACACTCCGGCCTGGTGGACAGCAGGCGTGCCTTTCTCAAGGTGCTGGAGGCTGGACAGGTTCCTCTGTGTATACTGAGGGCTGCCTTCTGTATCAAAGATGGCATCTGCTCGCTGGGTCCCTTCTGTTGGATACGAGATGTTCATATAATCCTCTCTACAACTGGACATTAGGACTGGGCTTGTTAACCGCTTTACTTATCTTAGCTACCGTCTTCTCCCACCCTCAACTATTACCCCTGGTTATAATTATATGTTATAATTTATACTTCTCCCACCCTCAAATATGGCCCCTGATTATAATTTACAGACTGGCAGGCAGGTCCTGGAGTTTTACCACCGAGGCTGAGTCTTTTCGGACCAACGAGCATGAGGAATGACCGCAGGCATGTGGATTCCTCCTCGTCCACGGGCCTGGATTCCTCCTCATGGAACCAACATTCTCACCGCTATCATTCAAAAAAACTCGATCATGTAACCAACATTCTCACCGCTATCATTCAAAAAACTCGATCATGTAACCAACATTCTCACCGCTATCATTCAAAAAACTCGATCATGTAACCAACATTCTCACCGCTATCATTCAAAAAAACTCGATCATGTAACCAACATTCTCACCGCTATCATTCAAAAAAACTCGATCATGTAACCAACATTCTCACCGCTATCATTCAAAAAAACTCGATCATGTAACCAACATTCTCACCGCTATCATTCAAAAAAACTCGATCATGTAACCAACATCCTCACCGCTATCATTCAAAAAACTTGATCATGTAACCAACATTCTCACCGCTATCATTCAAAAAAACTCGATCATGCAACTCAGAGGAAAGGAGATTAATTTGCTTATGGTTTTTAGAGATGTTTGGTATTCAGTCCACGTGAGGCTGGGTCTGTGGAGTTCAGGAGGTAGAGACGGAGGGAGAGAGCGAGGGCTCTGCTCTCACAACATGGAGGCCAGAAATGGAGACACCGGGACAGATGCCAAGGCCAAAGACCCAGGGACCCAACTTCTCCAGCCCCATCACACCTGCCCAGGTCAGCGCCCGGTACCTCCACTCCAGTGGATTCCACCGACTGATGAGACCATAACCCGCCTGGCTTAATTCCACCAACTCTGAAAATTAACCTATGAGCTTTGCAGGCAACATTTTATACGTCACTACAGCAATTTTAATATCTAAATATGCATGCGTGTTACACAAGTATCTGTGCATGCCCCTCTCCCCTTTTTCTTCCAAACTGATTCATCTTATCTGAAGTTAATTTTGGTCAAACCATCGGTTTCTCCTCCGTGCAATATTATAGTCGGTAGGAAAGTAGGCATCTCAAATTTCTCCATGCTCGCTGGGCACACATCTGCCATTCCAGTAACTTGGGAGGCCAAGAAGAGAGACTCAGTACATGTGAGGCTGGTCTCAGCTACTTAGCAAGACCGTATCTCAGAATCAATCAATTGATGATAAAATTAAGTTTCTGTAACTTGTCTTATCCCTCCAATTACACTATTCTGTAAGCCTTATTATCACAAATTGAAAAGATGATTACTTTCTCCTCCTCATTCTCCTCTCCTCCTCCTCCTCCTCCTCCTCTTCTTCTTCTTCTTCTTCTTATTATTATTATTATTATTATTATTATTATTATTATTATTCTCTTCCTCCACCTCCTCCTCCTCCTCCTCCTCCTCCTTCTCCTTCTCCTTCTCCTTCTCCTTCTTTTTGCAGGTCTGGGGATGGAACCCACGGGCATTCTACCCCCAAGTTACACTCCCAGCCCTATTTTTTATTCTTTATTTTGAAATAGGGTCTCATTAAGTTGCAGAAGGCCTCACTAAGTAGCTGAGGCTGGCCTCGAACCATGATCCTTCAGTCTCAGCCTCTAAAATACTGGGATTACAAGCCTGTGCCAACACACCCGGCTCTTTTTTTTGGGGGGGGGGGACTGAATGTAGGGACATTTTGTCTCTGAGCTACACACCCAGAGCCCTTTCTATTTTTTAAAAAAATTGAAATAAGATCTTGATAAATTATAGAAGCTGGCCTGAAACCAGTGATCCTCCCCTCTCAGCCTTCCAAGTACTAGAATTAGAGGCATGTACCAGGATACCCAGCTACGTAATTACGTTTCACAATATAAAATATACAAGTAGGGAATTAAAGTCAGGAACTGTGATCCCAGTCCTTGGGAGGCTGGGGTAGACGGATCACATATCGTAGGCCAGCCTCAGCAATTTAGAAGCTCCTGTTTCGAAATCGAAAGAAAGGCTTGGGAAGGAACTCTTGAGGTCGAGTGCCCTTGAATTCAGTTTCATATACTAAAAACAAACACAAATGAGTAAGAAGTATAGACTCATTAAAAAAAAAAAAACTCGAGTCTTTTGGTGCCGATTATATCAGTTTTCAAAGATGGAGAATTTTGAGCGTCCCCAGTAGTGGAGGCCGGATATCCAAGATGAAGGCGTAGGCAGGTCTGGCTCCTTCTAGGACCTCTCTGTGTCCACACATGGCACGCGGCTATAAAATATGGGTATAAAAATATCTCCATAGGTTGCTGAGAGTCCTGCCATGTTGCAGAGGCTGGCTTAGAACCTGAGGTCCTCCCATCTCAGCCTCCCATGCCACTCTTGGCTCCAATTTAATTATTTTAAACTCTGACTTCCAACCTCCACAGTTAAATATGAAATACAGTTAAGCTACACCCACAACACTTTTTTTTATGCTTTATTTTGAAACAGGGTCTCACTGAGCTGCCGAGGGTCTCACTAAGTCGCTGAGGCCGGCCTCGAACCCGCGATCCTCCTGTCTCAGCCTCCCGCAAAGTAGCGAGACCTTCCTCAGCAACGTAGCAAGACCCTGTTTCAAAATAAAAATAAAAATGTGTTGGGGGCATCGCTTGGGAGGAGAATGAATCTGCTCCATCTTCATTATCAAATCAAATCAAATAATTTTTAGTAAGTGGGACTGAGCCGGGCGTGGCGGCGCGCGCTTGTCATCCCAGCACTTGGGAGGCCGAGACCTGGAGGATCGCGGTTCGAGGACGGCCTCAGCTACTTAGCGAGGCCCACGGCAACTCAGTGAGACCCTGTTTCAAAATAAAGAATATAAAATAGGTCTGGGGGTGTAGCTTGAAATTAGAATGCCCCTGGGTTCCATCCGCAGTACCGGAAAAATAAACGAAACAAAACTAGTCATACTTCAGAACAAAATTTTATCCTGTAGGAAGCATCAGAAGAAATGATAATGGATATATGA
>NC_137792.1:874276-886423 GCF_963383645.1 Muscardinus avellanarius
CTGCATCCGAGTCCCTCGACGCCGGCGTTCTCGGGTAACTAGGGCAGCCCATTGGCAGGTGGCTGATGTACTTGGCTGGCGTGGTGTTAGAGATATGCTTTCACTTAATGAGACTGATGTAGGATCTGCCCATCAGCTGGGTTGGCCTAAGGTAATTGAAAATATGATTTTTTTTTCATGCCTTTTTACCCATTCTCTGTTTGAAAAGGTGTCTCCTCGTCCCTGGCCTGAGGACAGTAGTCCCTCTGTAACTAAAGTTTTATTCTCGGAAATCCCAGTTACTCACGGGCAACTATGGTCCAAAACTAGTAAGTGAAAAATTCCATCAATGATTCATATGTGTTCCTCGGGGTGATATCACAAGGACCTCTCTGTTCCGCCTCAGATGTGAATCAGCTCTTGGTCTAGTGTGTCTGTGTGGTATACACCTATCAATCACTTAGGAGGTGTCAGGCTTTGCATCTGGGATGTTTTTCCCCAAAAAACTCATGGTTTGGTAATGCAGCAATGATCAGAGTTATAGAGACTGAATCATGAGGGCTCCTAAAGCATCAGTAGATTAATCGCCTGCCACCATGATGTCTCTGCGTTGGAGCTAGCCAACATAGACTGACCTTTGAAGCCATGAATCCAATCAGTCTTTCCTTCGACATGGTGCTTGTCAAGTCTTTTAATTCCAGTGATTAGAAGCCGACTAACACGGGAGCAGATGTCTTGGTGACCAGATAGATGGTTGTACGATCTGGAGTGGTTTTATAGAGAATTTATTAGTATCTGTGGTTCTGACAGTTCACTAAAAATCTTGGAAATTATCTCACGGAGAAAAAGAAATCCTGTCGTACATCCATTTTTGACCTAGGGCTCCTTAGACATTTTACAACCTGACTAGGCCATTGGATTCTCTCTCAGTGGTTGTGTTCTGTATAATATGAACTTTTTTAATTTCTTCTTTTCTTATTTGTAGCGTAAGGTGCTTGTCAACACAATGGCAGGTCATTTTAAACAATTGAGGCTAAGGTAACAATGACTAATAATTATGACTTCTCCAATATAGATATTATTATGTTTTTTTTTTAACAGTTTCACTGAAGGATAACCTCCAAATTCTAGGGACTAGTTTTAAGAGTACCTTCCGACGAACTGTAGGATATTTACAAAATTGTACGCATACCACTATAGCATATTCTGGAATATTTCCACCACTGCAAAAAGAAAATTCATACCCATTAGCAGGCACTACCTATTTTTTTCACCTTAACCCGCCCCTTGCCCTAACCAACTACCAAACTATAATTGTTCTCCATTGATTTCCTGCTCTGGATATTTTATGCAAATGAAATTGTACAACATGTATGCATCTTTAATTTTAATAGTGGCCATCTTTAACATTGGCCATCTTTAACATTTGTTTTTAACATTGGCCATCTTTATCTTTCTTAAGTGTAGAGCTCAGTGGCATTAATTACATTCATGTTTCTGTACAACCATCACATTCACCCAACCACATTTTGCAAAACTGAAATTCCTTATGTTTTAAACATAACTCCCCATTTTACCCACCATATATATAATTTTTAGCGACTGAGTTATTTTTCCAAAATTTAATCATATTGTAGCATGCCCTTTTGAAGGGCACATACTATTCCACAATGCAGATATACCACTGTTGTCCATGAATGCATTATCTAGTAGACACCTGAGTTCTTTTCACTTTTTTGGCAATTGATTGTAGAGAAAGACTGCTCCGGAGAGGTATCTACATGTCTTTAATGGGAAATGGCTTTATTTCTCCTGGATAAACACCTAGAGATGGGATTGTTGGGTTCAACTCTCAGGCTTTTTTAAATCAATATTCTCTTATTATATTTATAAGCAATATGAAAGGCTCTGATTTATGTGCATTTTTTTCTAATATTTGTTATTTTCTGCCACTTTTCTCTGAACCATCCTAACAGATTGTGACATGTTGTTTACTCAGAGTGTGGTTTTGATTTGCATCTCCCTAGCGGCTAACAACATTGAACATCTTTCTAAGTGCATTTTGGTTATTCTTACATATTTTTTTATATTTTGAGAAATGTCTATTCCTTTACTTTGCATTTTTAATTTGCCTACTGATTCATTTGTTATTGAGTTCTCTAAATGTTTCAAAGTTCTCTGAACATAGGGTTTCCTAATATTTTCTTTTAGTCTACGTACTGTCTTTTTACTTTTTCGACTGTGTCTTTTAAAGAACAGACATTTTTAATTTGCTCTGTTTTTTTTTTCTATTTTTTCTTTCTCTCTTGAAATTTTTAACAAGAAATCATTATCTACCTCAAGGACACAAAATATTTCTGTGTTTCCTTCTAAAACTATACAATTTAGCTGTTACACTTAGGCCTGCATTTCAGTTTGAGTTAAATGTGTGTATGGTGTGAGGTAGGGATTGATCTTAATTTTTAATTGATGCTGAGGATTGAACCCAGGGCATTCTACCTCTGAGTTGCATCCCCAGCCCTATTTTATTTTTTTATTTAGAAGCCACTAAAATAGCATTCAAAATACCACTTTGGAGACAGGCATATATTTTATTTCTATGCCATCTATGACTCCACCTTCTGAATCCAGGTTTTCTATTTCAGTTACAAGTCAAATTTCAGAGAAAGACAGAATGAGAACAAGATAAGAGATAAACCCTGATGTCTGTTCTACTTAGCATGCTATGCGAACTGCATTTTACTTCTCTCGGCTGAACTTTCTCCCAAATTGAGAATGTGTGTATTAAAATAAGCTCTTCACGATGCAAAAATATAACTACTTATCCTCCTCATTGGAGTGGAATCGAGACAGAAGCCAACCTCTTCAAACAGTATCGAGAATCCATAGTTAATAATCATATATTGTCACACAAGTCCTTGTGTAGGTTATTTGTAGCCAAGGGTGGACTTTGAACATGGTTTCATGACCCCGAGAGGAGCCAAAATTAGAAGTCTCATAGAAAATCGCCAACTATGTGAAGTTCATGTCTAATTTGTGAGGAAAAGGATTGTAGAATTGAGTAGATACAAAATTCAGGTGGGTATGTATGTCTTGTGTGACTAAATTACCCCGGTGCCACCTATTCCTTGATGATACACATGCTACATTGATAAAACACAGCCTAACCTTGTACGTTCAAGTAGAATTATCTCTTAATTATGTTAATGCGGATTTATAGTTTATAATATAGTTTATATTATATTATAATTATATATTTATATTATAATTATATAGTTTATATTATATTATAGTTTATATATTATAGTTATATACTGTGTTTATAGTTTACAATTATGATCTTGATTTGAAAGATGTAAACAGAAAGGGAATAAGTACCTCAGGGAAATATTATTATCTCCTCTTTCAAAGGCGGGTTCATTTTTTTTTTATTCCAGCTTTACTTGTCTGGAAAAGATTATCTCTAACCTCTTGATTCAAGCAACACCCTAGAAATTCAATCTCTAAGCCGGGCGTGGTGGCCCACGCTTGTCATCCCAGCATTTAGGAGGCTGAGAGGGAAGGATCGCGGTTCGCGGACAGCCTCAGCCACTTAGCGAGGCCCTCTGCAACTCAGCGAGACCCTGTTTCAAAATAAAGAATAAAAAATAGGGCAGGGGGTGGAGCTCGGAGGTCAAATTCCCCTGGGTTCCATCCCCAGACCCGCAAAAAAAGAAAAAAAAAAGAAAAAAAAAAGAAATTCAATCTCTACCACCAGCCCCCGGATGCATGCTCCCAGAAAGGAAGGTGCTTTCCCTACCAGAGATCAATTTTGCCTGAAAAAAATTAGCTCGATGTCACGAATTCCCCTCAAATGTAGATGGAGCTGGTGGAGCTACCATTTTAAGCTATTAAGTAGACTTAATTGAGAAGGGGTTAATTGGTCACATGGTCCTCCAATGTGATTTGGCCCCTAAGAACGCTGAATCAACTGCGTCCGATTTAGTTGACTTGGAAAACAAGGGTATCGTTTGAAAATTAAAATAGTTGATACGGAGTGTATCTTTTGAGAGGTGTGTGTGTGTGGCGTGGTGGCGCCTCGCTGGCTTAAGAGACCCTGTTTCCAAATAAAAATATAAAAATAGGTCTGGGAGTGTAGCCTGAAGGTAGAAGGGTTTCCAGGAACCCCAGTACCACCAAAAAAAAATAGGGGTGCTATACCTCTGAAATACATCTCTAGCCCTTTTTATTTTTATTTTATTTAATTTTTTCTTAATCTGAGACAGAGTCTTGCTAAGTGGCCCAGGCTGGTCTTGAACTTGTCAACCTTCTTCCTTAGTCTGCCAATTTGTTTACAACACAGGTGTGCACCACCTCACCTCACAGAGAGATGCGTTCTCGGGGGATTTTTGTTATTGTGTGAGCAGCAACCTCGAGCGTATCTGCAAAAACTAAGAGGCTTACGTTCTCCAGGGTGATGTAGTCTTCTTAGGAGATTATCATCTTCCGTCTTTTATCGACTCAGTATGTGACTGTATTAAAATAAACAATTTGCATGCTGTTTTTCTGCTTTTTCTTCTCTTCCCTTTTTATAATTTTTCCTAGGTTTCACGTCCGCCTCTGTGTTACGATTTAAAAATTATGACTTTATCCCTAGAATTGACAAGATTGTCTTTAGCTGTGTTCTGTCATGAAGGATAATGACCCTCCTGGTGGGAATGAAGGACACAAGTAAAAATTTAACTGCGTTTTCTTTTATGAGGCTGTGTTTTATAGGGAAGTGGTGGGCACATTCATTGAACAAACCACGAAGGATATTTTTCTCCCTGGACTTTTTTTTTTTTTCTTTGATACTGGAATTGAAACCAGGGACACTCTACCACTGAACGACACCCTCGTCTTTTTATTTATCTATTTTAATTTTGAAATAAGATTTTTCTAAGTTGCTGGGGCTAGCCTTCAGCCTGATATCCTCTTCTCTCGGCCTCCCAAATACAAGGAAAACAGTCACCATATACATGCCTTTGGAGTTGGGAATATTCATCTCGAAGAGATTTTTCTTTGTCCTCTTATTACCAGTGGGAAGAAGGCTCTCATCCGGACTGTTCATAGCTTATTTTAACTTTCTTTAAAATGAATATTTCGAGCCGGGCGTGGTGGCGCACGCTTGTCATCCCAGCATTCGGGAGGCTGAGACCGGAGGATCGCGGTTCGCGGACAGCCTCGGCTACTTAGTGAGGCCCTCTGCGACTCAGTGAGACCCCGTTTTTTAAAAAAATAAAAAATAAAAAATAAGGCAGGGACTAGCCCCTGGGTTCCATCCCAAGTACTGCAAAAAAAAAAAAAAAAAAGAATATTTCATCTTGATTCATGGTCATGTGTATCTTCTTAAGTGATTTTTTTCTCACTGCTGTTGGTGCAGAGGCAAAAGCAACAACTCACACAACTCTAAGTGGTATTACGCTTAGATATAGAATGTCCTCTGAGAACTCTTGAAAAAGGAAATACTATACAAGAGCAAACAAGACAACCTAAAGGAGGAGAAAGGACGGGGGGAAGAGGAAAATCTCTAAAACGCACAATGTACTTAAACATATCGAAGTCAACCACTAAATGGAGCAAGGGAGGGAGGGACGGGGAGGGAATGGGGTGGGGATTGGGTAGGGGTTAAATCAGTGATGTGTACATGTATGTACACACAAGTTTTTTTAACCCCAATATGACGTTTGAATATAATGCACCAATAAAATATTTAAAAGGGAAAAAAAAAAGATGGTCCTCTGAGCAGCTCATGGCTTCCTGTTCACAGTGGATATAACTGAGTCATGAGGATTGTAGTTTCATGCGTGGCTCCATCGATTCTGTGGGATGTGGCTGGAGAAGATGGATCCCTGGGGTGGTGGCTGTAGGGACTGTACTTGTGTCTTTGAATGCCCTTGCTTTCTGCTTCTTTCTCTCTCTTTCTTACTTCTGGCCTCTGTCATGTGAGAGCAGAGCCCTCTCTCTAATTTTTGCCACCACACCTTGAACTCCACAGACCCTAGCCCCAGATAGAATGAAACCCCCAAATGTCCCAAAATACTGTGAGCGAATAAATATTTCCTTGTCTAAGTTGAGGTCATCAACCTTGAACTCCACAGACCCTAGCCTCAGAGAAAATGAACCCCCAAATCTCCAAAAAATTACTGTGAGTGAATAAATATTCTTATCTAAGTTGTTCTAAGAGTTCAAGGTCATCAACTTTGAACTCCACAGACCCTAGCCTCAGAGAGAATGAACCCCCAACTCTCCAAGAATGAACCCCCAACTCTCCAAAAAATACTGTGAGTGAATAAATATTTCCTGGTCTAAGTTGAGGTCATCAACCTTGAATTCCACAGACCCTAGCCTCAGAGAAAATGAACCCCAAAATCTCCAAAAAAATACTGTGAACGAATAAATATTTTCTTGTCTAAGTTATTCTAAGGGTTCAAGAGTTCTAAGAGTTCAAGGTCATCAACCTTGAACTCCACAGACCCTAGGCTCAGAGAGAATGAACCCCCAACTCTCCAAAAAATACTGTGGGTGAATAAATATTTCCTCATCTAAGTTGTGGTCATCAACCTTGAACTCCACAGATCCTAGCCTCAGAGAGAACGAACCCCCAAATCTCCAAAAATACTGTGAGCAAACATTTCTTCATCTAAGTTGTAGTCATCAGGCACTTTAGGTGATATCAACCAGAATGTTGACTGAGACAGGCGGCAAATTATTCGTAAAATCAACCTTCAGCCTCCGCTTTGGGTTTTCCTCAGACACCAAAGTCCTGGGATCCTCCTCGGATACCAAAACCCATGGATCTTACAGACATTGATATAATGTGAATAGTTACATACAACCTACACACATCCTTCCATATGCTTTAAACCATCTCCAGACTATTTATAAAACCTCATACAATGTTAATGCTATGTAAATAGCGCCTGTACCGCATTACTTAGAGAATCGAGACAAAAGTAGGAGGTCTATAAATGTCCAATTTTGAGAAAATATCTATGTTTTTTTTTTTTTTTTATCGGAGCAGGGTACGATGACAAGCACCTATGATCCCACTATGTGGGAAATTGAGACAGGAAGATGGCAAGTTTGAGGCTAGCCTGCGCAATTTAGTGAAAATCTAACTCTAAATAAATACAACTAGGGTGTAGCTCAGAGGTAGGGTGCTTCTGGATTTAATCTCTGTAAGATAAAACACACTGTATAAATAAATATGTACATGCAAATTCTAATATATATATATATTTGCAAATGTATACATATATATTAAAATCCTAATATATATGTGTGTGTGTTGCAAATGTATATTTTAAAATCCTAATATATATGTTCCTAATATATATATGTATGTGTTGCAAATGTATATTTTAAAATCCTAATATATATGTGTGTATATATATAGCAAATGTATACATATATATTAAAATCCTAATATATATGTGTGTGTATATATATATTTTTTTCGCAAATGTATACATATATATTAAAATCCTAATATATATGTGTGTATATATATATTTTCAAATGTATACATATATATTAAAATCCTAATATATATGTGTGTGTGTATATATATATATGTATTTTGCAAATGTATACATATATTAAAATCCTAATATATATGTGTGTGTGTATATATATATTTGCAAATGTATACATATATATTAAAATCCTAATATATATGTGTGTGTATATATATATATATTTTCAAATGTATACATATATATTAAAATCCTAATATATATGTGTGTGTGTATATATATATTTTTTGCAAATGTATACATATATATTAAAATCCTAATATATAGTGTGTGTATATATATATATATATTTGCAAATGTATACATATATATTAAAATCCTAATATATATGTGTGTGTATATATATATATTGCAAATGTATACATATATATTAAAATCCTAATATATATGTGTGTGTGTATATATATATTTGCAAATGTATACATATATATTAAAATCCTAATATATATGTGTGTGTATATATATATATTTTGCAAATGTATACATATATATTAAAATCCTAATATATATGTGTGTGTATATATATATATATATATTTGCAAATGTCTACATATATATTAAAATCCTAATATATATGTGTGTGTGTATATATATATATTTGCAAATGTCTACATATATATTAAAATCCTAATATATATGTGTGTGTGTATATATATATATATTTTTTGCAAATGTATACATATATATTAAAATCCTAATATATATGTGTGTGTATATATATATATATTTGCAAATGTCTACATATATATTAAAATCCTATTATATATGTGTGTGTGTATATATATATATTTGCAAATGTCTACATATATTAAAATCCTAATATATATGTGTGTGTGTATATATATATTTTTTTTGCAAATGTATACATATATATTAAAATCCTAATATATATGTGTGTGTATATATATATATATTTGCAAATGTATACATATATATTAAAATCCTAATATATATGTGTGTGTGTCTTGCAAATGTATAAATATATATTAAAATCCTAATAATTTTTAATCTGTGGTTCGTAGACTCCTCAGATGAAGGACCTGGGGGTTAAAAGGGATAATTATATTTTCATTTCTTTTTCTCCCCAAAGCTCCTCCATACCCTGTCAAAACTGGGCTTAATACCAGCTTTCTGGATTTTGTGGCCCAGTGGATAGGTAAAATTTCAAGTGCTAATTTCAAACACAATTCTTTGTAGAGGACGGTAGGGATGTCCTCAAAATGTGCTGCCCCTGATCCGTAAGAACTGTGCGGGGAAGTCAGGAATTAAACTTATTTCCTGGACAGTCGGGCTATGGACACAGCTAGAAAAAGAAGCGGGACATCTCTGATGGGGCTGGCTTTTCTACTTCTGCTGATTTCTATTTTTGTTTAAATATTTGGGGCAGATAGATAATTAGGTCAGTGTCCTGGATCCCTCTCTGTACGGTTGGTAAATTCCAGACAAATCGAGAGCTTATAAAAGAACTCCTTGGCATTTCCTTTTTTTAAGAAAAAAATTACTGCCCCTTTGCTAAGCCTTTTCTCTGATTTTTTAAGCAACGAGCCAGAAAATTTAAGTAGAAAAACAATAATATCATCTCTCTTCTCTGAAAGAGCCTAGTTTGGGGGCACTGGCATTTCAGACAGTGAAAATATCTTTCTCCTCTTTTAAAATCGACGTTGCTTCGCACACACACGCTCCTTGTGACTTTTGACACGGCAATAAGACAAGAAAAGGATGCCAAAGGAATATAAATAGGAAGAGAGAAATGCTGGGATTATAAGTGTGCGCCACCACGCCCGGCTGCTCAGGAATTTTCATGCAACTTTGCTCAGAGATTTTCTCTTTTCTCCCCAGGCATAAGAGGAGGGGGTGGAGGTTGTGTGCGTGGTCCTTGGAATTGAACGCAGGGCCGTGCTATGTCTGAGCTACACCCCTGGTCCTATTTTATTATTTTATTTTATTTTTTTAGTTTGACACAGGGTCTCAATAAGTTGCTGAGGGTCTCAATAAGGCGGTGAGGCTGGCCTTGAACTGTGATCCTTCTGTGTTTTTATTGGCTGGCCAGTTTCTTGAAAAAAAAAAAAAAAAGATCTAGAACCTTTCCCCCCAGGTCACTGCAAGAGCATCAACTCAGAAGCTATGGAAAATGTCTCCTTATTTTTAAGAAAGAACATTCTTCTCACTCAGGAACACTAAGGACTGCCAGTAAGTTCTGTAACAAGCAACTAAAACCAATTTTTAAAGTTTTTTTTTTTATGGTACTGGGGATGGAACCTCCAAACTAAACCTCCAGCCTTATTATTATTATTATTATTATTATTATTATTATTATTATTATTTTTGTGGTACTGGGGATGGAACCCAGGGGGCATTCTCCCTCTGCGCTCCACCCCCAGCCTTATTATTATTATTATTATTATTATTATTATTATTATTATTATTTTTTTTTTTTTTTTTTGGTGGTACTGGGGATGGAACCCAGGGGGCATTCTCCCTCTGAGCTCCACCCCCAGCCTTATTCTTCTTCTTCTTCTTCTTCTTCTTCTTCTTCTTCTTATTATTATTATTATTATTATTATTATTATTATTTTTGTGGTACTGGGGATGGAACCCAGGGGCATTCTCCCTCCGAGCTCCACCCCCAGCCCTATTTTTTATTCTTTATTTTGAAACAGGGTCTCGCTGAGTGGCAGAGGGCCTCGCTAAGTAGCTGAGGCTGACCTCGAACCGCGATCCTCCAGTCTCAGCCTCCCAAATGCTGGGATTGCAAGCGTGCGCCACCACGCCTACCTTGTTTGTTATTGGTGTTCTAAAATAATAGAGAAATGCAATGGTTTAAGCTAGCCATGGTATCTGGGCTAAGAAAAAGAGTGAAAATCACAGATACTCACTATTATTATTAACATCATCATTACTATTATTATTATTATTATTATTATTATTATTATATTTTTTGGTACTGAGGCTTGAGCCCAGAGGCATTCTACCTCAGAGATATACCCTTAGCATTTTTGCTGTTGTTGTTACTGTTGTTTGTTTGTTTTAAAACAGGCACTCAGCCAGGCACGGTGGTGCACGCTGGTCATCCCGCGCTTGGGAGGCAGAGACAGGAGGATCGCACAGGTTTGAAGAGACCCTGTTTAAAAATATATATATGTATATATATTTTATATATATATATTTATAAAAATAATATTTATATATAAATATATTTATATAATATATTAATATTAATATATTAATATATTAATATTAATATATTAATATATTAATAGAAATAACATATAATATATTATATATAATATATTAATATTAATATATTAATATATTAATATTAATATATTAATATATTAATAGAAATAACATATAATATATTATATATAATATATTAATATATTGTATATTATATTATAATATTAATATAATATATTAATAAAACATATTATATTAATATAATATATTAATATATTATATATAATATATGTAATTTCTATTAATATATAATTATATATTTATATTATATGCATTATATAATATATTATATATGATATATATTATATTATATGAATGTATACATAATTATATTATTAGGTCTGGGGGTGTAGCCTGGAGGTAGAAGGGCTTCCAGAAACCCCAGTACCACTAAATAAATAAAAATAAATAAATAAATATATATTATATATTATATATATTATATATATATATGTTAAGTCTGGGAGTGTAGCCCGGAGGTAGAAGGGCTTCCAGAAACCCCAGTACCACTAAATAAATAAAAATAAATAAATAAAAATATATATTATATATTATATATTATATATATTATATATATATGTTAGGTCTGGGAGTGTAGCCCGGAGGTAGAAGGGCTTCCAGAAACCCCAGTACCACCTGCCATCTCCTACAAACGGTTACCCCCCCCCCTTATGGCTATTAACATCTAAATTTATCATCGGGCTCCTTTTGAGCTGGAACAAATTCCAGGCATTGGAGAGGAACCACAGTTTGTTTCCTGAGTAATGACGTCCGGACTCAGAGATTTTAATGAAGTGACACGGTCGTTTTGCTGTGCTTTCTCCAAACTTTCCTTACTTATCATGATGGCTCATTGTAAATGGTTATTAGGGGACAGATGTCTCCTCCCCGGCCCAGTATTACAAATAATAGAGCATAGAACCCGACGTAACTATTTTTCATGTAAAATAATAGGATCGAAAACAACCCGGCAGGAAATAAATAAATAAATTCTCATTTTATTTATTTAGGTGGAAAGATTGTTAAAATGAATAATGTATGGAAATGAAGTCAGCAAATGTGCTATAAATACAGAATTTCCCTGGCTTTCAGGGGCTCGGCCTACTAAAAAAAAAAAAACACAAACAAACTTCAATTGATACTCAGCCTGCCTTCTATTTACAAAATTCTGAGAAATAAATGCGGTGGGGGGGAGTGTTCTTCTACCTAGATCTCTATCTTATTTTTTTTTATCTGAATACACCTAAAGGTCAGTGATTTTGTCCTCTAAAGTTAAATTTAACTATGTTGCCCATTTTTCTTTTTTTAAAAAAAAATTGTTGAGTAATCTCAATTTTGGGAGCAGAACCTCTAAGAGATATTTAAGAATCCAAGC
>NC_137792.1:886623-919123 GCF_963383645.1 Muscardinus avellanarius
TGGCAGCCCACCGCCGGGCGACCCCCAGCCCACGCTCCAGGGTTTGTCCCCCGATGAGAAGACAAGCGCTCATGATCGATTAGCTCTGAGCATCATCTACGAGCTCTCCGGGGGCCCATCCCACATCTACCCACAGCCACTCACTCCAATGACGCCATCTTTATGTTTCAATAAGACACAACGGCACCAGAAAGCGCGTGCGCGTCTCGAGGAATATTTTTGCACGACTATCCGTTTCCTACAATCCACAGAGTTGAGCAGAATTGCAGGTGAAGTAAAAAGCTAGAGAGCTATTCATGTATTTTGTTTGAAAACAGGGCCTTGGTAAGTTGCCGAGAGTCTCGCTGAGTTGATGAGGCTGGTCTTGAACCTACGATCTCCCCGACTCAGCCTCCTGGGTTACAGGGATGGCAGGCCGAAGCCACCGGCCTGGCTAAAACAAATGGATATTTTTAAAGCACAATCTTTTTTTTTTTTTCTTTTCATTTGTTGACGCCTCTGTGGTACCCTGTTGTGTTCAGCTCATGGGGAACCTCATTTTTTGTTTTGCATCTGATCCATGTTCAATCTTGGGCTTTATTCATCCCAGACGATGTACGACGCTAAAGTTAAACTGACTTTTTTAAAATGTTGTAGGACACAAAAACTCAAATGTGCATGATCCACTAAAGTTAAACTGACTTTTTTAAAATGTTGTAGGACACAAAAACTCAAAGGTGCATGATCCCTCACCAAAAAAAAAAAAAAAAATTAATAATAATAATAAAAAAATAATAATAATAATTGTTTTCCCTTTTATAGGCGGAGTAAATGCTTGAGATAAGTTTTGTAGTCTTCACTCGAGACTATCCTTAAATCCTGCCACAAATTAAATTGGAATCACTACACGGGTGACAAATTTATTTTGTTAATGTTCGACTTTATTTTCCTGCAGGCAGCTGAAGCTATTTTTAGGCATGTTTGGAGACTAAGAAGAAACTCCTGATGAATAATAGGACTCTGGATATAAAAGCGAGGAGAACTTAGCATTGTGGGTGATTTTTTTTTTTTTTTCAAGAGAGCCAAAAGACACAGAGGAAAAAAATTCTAATTACGTAGATAAATCTGATCTCAAACTGCTAGCAACCCAGGTGGCTGGATGCAGGTATGTCCCCATGACTCTATATTAGGACCTGAGACTACGATTCATTCACACAAAAATATATTTTAAAAATGTCATAGAAATATGCCCATCCTTTGATGTCCATATTTGACGTCCATGTGGGGGTTAAATTCAGGACTCAGGAAGGATATAAAAAATCCAAATTTCTTATATAAGACAGCATTGCATCTGGATATAGTTTATGTTCATTTTCCCATTTACTTTAATTTATTATTGCATTACTTGTAATACCTAAAATAGTACAAATGCTAAGTAAATAGATATTATGCTGTATTATGTCAAAAATAATGATAGAGGGGGAAGGTTTGTGCATGTTCAATACAGACATAATTTGCGTGTGTGTGTGTGTGTGTGTGTGTGTGCGTGACACTGAAGATTGAACCCAGGGTCCTTTTAACTCTGAGATACAACCCCATCCACTGTAATTTTTTTTCTTTTTTTTGAAACATGGTCTTATTAAGGTGCAGAGATTCTCACTGAACACTGAGTTGCTGGGGCTGACCTCAAACCTAAGATTCACCTGTCTCAACTTCCCAAATATTGAAATTATAGGCATGCACATAAAAGTTCAACCACTCTTTTTTTTTAATGATATTTTTATACAAGATTAGTTGAATCCATAAATGTGGAATCAAGGATATAGGGAGCCACTATTATACTGAAGTATTTTTTTTCCCAAAGGGGAAAGGATTATCTCTTTAATAAATGGTGTTGAAAAACTGGATAGTCACCGACAGAAGAACAAAACTGGCCCTTATCTTGCACCATGTACAAAAATCAGTCACAAATGGACTCATTAAACTCTTAGGAAGCCGGGCGTGGTGGCGCACGCTTGTCATCCCCGCGCTTGGGAGGCAGAGACAGGAGGATCGCGCACATTTGAAGCCAGCCGCGCTGGCTTAAGAGACCCTGTTTCCAAATAAAAATAGAAAAAAATATAATACATATAATATATATAATATATATATAATATATAATATATATATTATATATATAATATATATAATATATATAATATATATTATATATATATATATATATATGTCTGGGAGTGTATCCCAGAGGTAGAAGGGCTTCCAGGAACCCCAGTACCACCAAAAAAATAATCTTAGGAAATGTAGAGAAACCTCTTCTTGACATTGGGCTGGGTAATTATTTAAGAATGCAATCATTAAAAATGCATACAATAACAAATGCTGGCGAGGATGTGGAGAAGTGGGAACTCTAAGACATTGTTGGTGGGATTGCAAATTAGTGCAACCACTTTGGAAAATAGTATGGAGAATCCTCAGAATAATGGGAACAAATCTACCATTTGATCCAGCAATACCACTGTTGGGTATCAACCCAAAAGATAGGAAACCAAACTACCAAACTAATGCATGTGTATCTATGTTCATAGCTGCACAATTCACCATAGCCAAACTATGGAACCAGCCAAGATGTCCGTCAACAGATGAATGGATTACAAAACTGTGGGATATGTACACAGTGGAATTTTACTCAGCCATCAAAAAAAACTCAATGACATCATTTTTAGGGAAATGGATGGAAATGGAGGATATTCTGCTAAGTGAGATTAGTCAGTCACAAAAAATAAGAAATCAGATGCTTTCCCTAATCTGTGAGAGCTAGGGAGAAACGGGTCATAGGAGGAACTCTAGATGAAAAAGGAAATCCTATACAGGAGCAAACAAGACAACCTAAAGGAGGAGAAAGGAGGGGGGAGAGGAAAATCTCTAAAACACACAATGTACTTAAACATATCGACGTCAACCACTAAGCCGAGCAAGGGAGGGAGGGACGGGGAGGGAATGGGGTGGGAACTGGGGGAAGGGATAATTGGGTGATGTGTGCATGTATGTCCACACAAGTTTTTTACCCCATTATGATATATGACTGCGGTGCACCAATAAAAAGTTAAAAAAAATAAATTTTATTAAAAAAGGAAATAAAAAAGGAATAACAGGGGTTCTCCTATACAGACCACCCATAGGACCGATGGTAAACAGTGCCCCTTTGGGGCTGATAATGGGCTTTGCACTGATACAGGGTCATGTAAACAGACATATTATATCCTCAATTTTGCCTTTCGGTTCACACAGTTTGTAATACCGGTGACCTTGTCTTTTTCACTGAAAGGAGAGATTAGGCTGGGCAGAGATGGCCGCCAAAGCTAACTGTTGCCTGGGAGCCTTTTCTGCATAAAAAAAAATCATTTTTGCTTGATAGGTATTACTTTTTTGCAGCCTTCCCAAGCCTGGATTGACTACCCTTCCCACTGTTGGCATCTCAAGTCCTCATCCCATCAGACACCCACCCCTCTATTACAGCTTAAATGTGTCCAGAGTTTTATGTTTTGAGGGCTTGGCTCAAAGTAAGGGTGAGGTTGAAATGTAGTGAAGTCAAAAAAAGCAAATGATTGAATGCTTTCGGTCATATGCAGAAGCTAGGGATATACTACGTAACAAAAGAGACCTCAGATAAAAGAAATGGTAGAGACCTCAGTGGTGAGATAAAGGAGACTTTCGGGAGGGAGGAAGGAGATATAATTTAGACAATAGTTTATTTGTTTTTTCTGGGTGTTTTTTTTTTTTTTTTTTGGTCGTACTGGGGTCCTGGAAGCCCTTCTGCCTCCAGGCTACACTCCCAGATCTATTTTATATATTATTATTATTATTATTATTATTATTATTATTATTAGTGTGGTACTGGGGTTCCTGGAAGCCCTTCTGCCTCCGGGATACACTCCCAGACCTATTTTATATTATTATTATTATTATTATTATTATTATTATTATTAGTGGTGGAACTGGGGTTCCTGGAAGCCCTTCTACCTCCAGGCTACACTCCCAGACCTATTTTATATATTTTATTATTATTATTATTATTATTATTATTATTATCATTATTATCATTATTATTATTAGTGGTGGAACTGGGGTTCCTGGAAGCCCTTCTACCTCCAGACTGCACTCCCAGACCTATTTTATATATTATTATTATTATTATTATTATTATTATTGTTATTATTATTATTATTATTATTATTATTATTATCATTGGTACTGGGGTTCCTGGAAGCCCTTCTACCTCCGGGCTACACTCCCAGACCTATTTTATATTATTATTATTATTATTATTATTAGTAGTAGTAGTAGTAGTAGTAGTAGTAGTACTGGGGTTCCTGGAAGCCCTTCTGCCTCCGGGATACACTCCCAGACCTATTTTATTTATATATATATTTTTTATTATTATTATTATTATTATTATTATTATTATTATTATTATTGGTGGTACTGGGGTTCCTGGAAGCCCTTCTGCCTTCGGGCTACACTCCCAGACCTATTATATTATTATTATTATTATTATTATTATTATTATTATTATTATTATTATTATTGGTACTGGGGTTCCTGGAAGCCCTTCTACCTCCAGGCTACACTCCCAAACCTATTTTATACTTTTTTATTTTTGGAAACAGGGTCTCTTGAGCCAGCGTGGCTGGCTTTGAACCTGCGCCATCCTCCTGTCTCCTCCTCCCAAGCGCGGGGATGACAAGCGTGCCCACCACGCCCGGCCTTAGGCAATAGTTTAAATAATGCTGTCTACTTATATAAAATTATTAATACCTATCTCAATTATTTATACTGGGAAAGGGAGAAAATGGGGTGTGATCCAGAGGAAAACCCAGCAAGTATTGTGTGAACATATTTTCTATATTACTCCATACCTCACTGAAATGCATAACTACCAATAAAACAATATTAAAAAATAACAATAAAGAGGCAAAACCTGGTAGAAAGCCCGCGTGATGTTTGACCACAGTTGCTCATACCGGAGAGAAATAAAAAATGGTTGATAAACAGAGAGTTCGGAAATCATCGCATTGATTGACATTGCAAGTTTGTCTCCAAGGAAAGGTGGTTGCCTCACATACAGGACAGCAATAAAATGTATGTATCTCCAACATTTATCCCATGAAGATGTATGACTATAACGCACCAATAAAATTTTTTTAAAAAAAGAGATACATTGCATATGTATGTTTGGGTGGAGAGATAGAAGTTAACGAATTTATAATTTATTTGCGCCTCTCCCAAACACCAAAACCAAACCAAACAAAAAATAAAAACTAACCATAAAATTTAGGGGAAGATTAATTTGCTTAGTTTTTTTTTTTGAAATTCTGGGCTCAGTCCATGTCAGGCCAGGTCTGCAGAGCTCAGGGTGTGGTAATTGTGGGCAGCAGAGAATGGGAGAAGGCAAAGGCTCATAGGAAGCTGGAAAAAATATCAACCCAGCAAAGGAATTCAAAGACACAATCACAGTCCTAAGGACACACCTCCACACCCACCCATCCTGGCCACTACCCAGAAGATCCATCTTATATTATAAATAACATGTAGGGCAAAATGTGGGCTTCCACAGAAAAATATCAGTTATTTTGGTCACAACCCAGCTGGCCGGGTGATTCTATTTTTACAGGGCTATGTTTCTTGCTTTCCCTTTGAGTTATTTTACGATCTCATAAATTACAATTAACCACAAATAATCCAAGATAATTTTTTTTTTAACCTCTAGACATGCAAATTCTCTGTTCTTAGCTCAAGTGACCTTTTTTTCCCCAATCAAAATGGAGGTCTATTTCGGTGCTATAACCCAAAATAATCCAAGATAATTTTTGTCTCTAGACATGCAAATTCTCTACTCAAAGTTCGAATGACTTTTCTTGTCAAAATAAATGAAGGCCTACTTTGAGTCCATTTGTACTCTTTAAAATATAATTTTAGCCAGGCGTGGTGGCGCACGCTTGTCATCCCCGTACTTGGGAGGCAGAGATGGGGGGATGGCGCAGGTTCAAAGCCAGTCTCGCTGGCTTAAGAGACCCTGTTTCCAAATTTAAAAAAAAATTATATATATAATATATATAATATATATAATATATATAATATATATAATATATATAATATATATTTTTCCAAATTAAAAAATATAATATATAATTTATATATAAATTATAATATAATTATATTATATTATATTTATTATAATTAATATAAATTAATTAATATAAATCAATTGTTTTATATATATATATATATATATATATATATATATATATAGTCTCAAAGTGTAATCCGGAGGGAGAAGGGTTTCCAGGAACCCCAGTACCACCAAAAATTAAAAATAAAAAAATGATAAAATATAATTTTATTGGCGCATTGTAAATCATACATCACAGCGAGGCTCAAAGGGATACATACATGCATGCATACAGCACTGGTTATGTTTCCCTCCATATTTAACACCACTCCCTGAACATGTTATGGCTGTTATATTCTACTTATGTAGAATGTTCCCCCTGCAGAGCTCATGGATTCATGTTCAGAGTTGAAGTAACTGAGTCATGAGGACTGTAATCTCATCAGTAGATAAATCAGACAGGGTGCGGATAGAGAAGGTGGGTCCCTGAGGCTGTAGGGACTGTACTTGTGTCTCTGAAACCCTTTGCTTTCTCTCTCCCGTCTCTCTCTCCTCTCTCTCTCTCCTCTCTCCTCCCTCTCTCCTCTCTCCTCTCTCTCCCTCTCTATCCCGTCTCTGTCTCCTCTCTCTCCTCTCTCTCTCTTCTCTTTCTCTCCTCTCTCCCTCTCTTTCTCTACTCTTTCTCTTCTCTCTTCTCTCTCTCCTCTCTTTCTCTCTCCCATCTCTCTTGCCTCTCTCTCTCCTCTCTCTCTCCTCTCTCTCTCCTCTCTCTCTCCTCTCTTCTCTCTCCTCTCTCTCTTCTCTCTCTATTCTCTCTCCTCTCTCCTCTCTCTCCTCTCTTTCTCTCCCATCTCTCTTACCTCTCTCCTCTCTCTCCTCTCCCTCCTCTCTCCCCCTCTCTCCTGTCTCTCCTCTTTCTCTCCTCTCTCCTCTCTCCCTCTCTTTCTCTACTCTTTCTCTTCTCTCTTATCTCTCTCCTCTCTCTTTCTCTCTCCCTTCTCTCTTGCCTCTCTCTCTCCTCTCTCCTCTCTCCTCTCTCCTCTCCCCTCTCTCCTCTCTCTCTCCTCTCTTCTCTCTCTCCTCTCTCTCTTCTCTCTCTCTTCTCTCTCTCCTCTCTCCTTTCTCTCCTCTCTTTCTCTCCCATCTCTCTTGCCTCTCTCCTCTCTCTCCTCTCCCTCCTCTCTCCCCCTCTCTCCTGTCTCTCCTCTTTCTCTCCTCTCTCCTCTCTCTCCTTTCTCCTCTCTCCTCTCCCTCCTTTCTCTCTCTCTCCCATCTCTCTCTCCTCTCTCCTCTCCCCTCTCTCCTCTCTCCTCTCTCTCTTTCTCTCTCTCTTATCTCTCCTCTCTCTCCTCTCTTTCTCTCTCTCCCATCTCTCTCTCCTCTCCCTCCTCTCTCCCCCTCTCTCCTGTCTCTCTCTCTCCTCTTTCTCTTCTCTCTTATTTCTCTCCTCTCTCTCCCACCTCTCTCTCCTATCTCTCTCTCCTCCCTTTCTCCCTCCCCTCCCCTCTCCTTTTCTCTCCCATCTCTCTCTTTTTCTCTCTCTCCTTCTTCTTCTTCTTCTTCTTCTTCTTCTTCTTCTTCTTCTTCTTCTTCTTCTTCTTCTCCTTCTTCTCTCTCTCCCTCCCTCTCTCTCCCTCCTCTCCCTCTCCCTCTCCCTCTCCCTCTCCCTCTCTGTCTCTCTCTCATTTCCAGCCTCCCTGATGTGAGAGCAGAGCCCTCCCTCTCTCCATCTCTCTCTGATTCCCCAGCACCATGCCCTGAGCTCCACAGACATGGACTGAAACCTTGAATCTCCATGAAAACCATGAGCAAAGAAAACTCCCTTCCTCTAACTTGTGTGGTCTGAGCCAGGTGTGGTGATGAACGCTTGTAATCCCTGCACTTGGGAGGTGGAGACAGGGGGATTGCACAGGTTCGAAGCCAGCTGTACTGGCTTAAGAGACCCTGTTTCAAAATACATACATATATAAATATACATACATACATACATATATACACATATATACATATACATACACACACATATATAAGGTATACATACATACATATACATATACATTTACATATACATATACATATACATATACATATATATATATATATATATATATATATATATATATATATATATAGGTTTGGGAGTGTAGCCCGGAGGTAGAAGGGTTTCCAGGAACCCCAGTACCACCAAAAAATAAAATGAAATAAAATACATTGCGCGGTCAGTTGTTTTAGATTACACAGTGAGAATGCTAAGACCACAGTGAGATTGGGACAACCCCATTCCACTACTGGCTCCAATTTGCAAAATCAAATAATTAGGGCCAGCCCAGGGGAAGAAGTAAAAATAAATCTATTCATTTGCTAGCAAATCTGAGAAACCAGCGGACCTAAACTTTCAAGGAGAAGGCCCCTGACTCTCCACAAAGGAATCAAGTCTCTTTTAAGTGAGCGCTGCTAAAAATCAAGCTGGTGGCTTAACAAAAGGGATACATCCTTGGGTCGGTTCATACGCAGACCCACAGGCCCCAGGACTTCAGCCAAGTCTCTACCTCTTTGGCCAGAAAACTGATAAAATCGTAAGAAATGTTATTCTGCTAGTATCAGGCCAGGGGGAGGAGGGAAAAAATGTCAGCCTTGAAACAAGCCATCTGTTATCTGCCAAGGTCAGAGCAGACCCCTTCATGGTGGTGGCGAGCCCTTCGTCTGTGGATACAGCATGATTTGAATTGATTTCCTCTTAAATTATCCTTTTTCTCCTCCTTGGTTCTCTCCCCGCAATTCCTTTCCACTATTATACCGGTCTCTCTGACTCATCTAAACTCCATTTTCCTTCCATCTTTTATTATTATTTTTTATTTCTTATTTTTTTTTTGGTGGTATTGGGGTTCCTGGAAACCCTTCTACCTCCAGGCTACACTTCCAGACCTATTTTTATATTTTAATTTTATATATTATTTTATATTTTATTTTATATATTATTTTTTATATTTTTATATTTTTATTTGGAAACAGGGTCTCTTAAGCCAGCGTGGCTGTCTCCGCACCTGCGCCATCCTCCTGTCTCCACGAGGGGATGACAAGCGTGCGCCACCACGCCCGGCCCATCTTTTATTTTTATAGGACTCTTGACTTTCTGAGACTCAGAAAGTTTCACTCAGCATTTGAATCAATATATTTAACCCATAAATAGGACTTTTTTTGGAATTGTCTGTAAGACCTAACCTTCAGCTCACTCATCAATGAGCTGAACCATATCTTTGGGGATTGTTGATTGTATAACTGTCTCATCGTTTTCTTTCTCCTTCAGAAACCATTCCTGGGCCTCGTTAAGATGCATAATTACAAGAAACCAATAAAAGCATATTAAGAGAAAATAAAATCATAATAAAAAGATAAAAATAGATTTTCTTTATAGAATGGATTTATACTCAGAGAAAGAAAAGGAAAAAAAAAAAAAAAGACAGACCTTCCCAAGAAATATTTGCTGACAAATTTATACCTACCAAGTTCCCCTGGAGATGTATTTCAAATTTTCACTAAGAAAGCAATTACAAGATAAAACTCTGTTTTATGATGTTACGGTCTTGTCGCGGTAGAAGTTTGTCAGTTTTCTGACCTTTGTTGTCTCCTTTGGTTTGGTTCTGGGGCTCTGGGTCCTTCCTTGCTGTCCTCGGGATTTTCTGAGAAATCAGACCTCTGGCGGTCTGACCCTTCAGGGGTCTCTCCTTTATCTGTGATGTTGCCGTGGTTTGGAAATGGTTTGCATGTGACTCGAAAGAACCTGTGTGTTGGGAGCTGGGTCCTCAGAGTTGAAGATATTTAGAAGGCAAGGGGCCTTTAAGAGGCGGGGCTTAATGGGAGGTCTCTAGGTTATTGGGGGCTCACCTATATGGGAGGACTTAAGGTAGCCCTCCTGGGACCCTGGTTATTTTTTATAAAAGGGTTTATTGTTAAAAAAGTAGGGACAACACACACACAGTTTCATCACCCTGCTCAGAAGGGCGTGCCATTTAAAACTAAGGAATTACTTATTTGGGGGAATTTCCGTTGAGTTTTTTCAGACCGTGGCTGGGTAATTGAAACCATAAAAAATAAACCACGGGCAAGAGGGGGGTACTGTATCTGAAAATTTTTATATGAATCCATTAATAACGTGGTTGATATCAGAAAAGAAATTATTATTACTATTATTTATTATATTATTATTATTATTATTATTATTTTATTTATTTATTTTTATTTTTTGTGGTACTGGGGTTCCTGGAAACCCTTCTACCTCTAGGCTACACTCCCAGACCTATTTTATATAATTTTTTTGAAACAGGGTCTCTTACGCCAGCGCGGCTGGCTTCGAACCTGCGCCATCCTCCTGTCTCCGCCTCCCAAGCGCGGGGATGACAAGCGTGCCCACCACGCCCAGCTCATTCATTTTTAAAAGGGCATTCGGTTGAATCCTTTTCTTTCTCAAGACTGCCCAAATGTTATATTCTGGGGGCTCCCTAGGAGGTACCTGTTAGTGAACTGTATTTTTTTTCTAAGACATCATAATAAACCCTACAGATGTAAGCCGGGCATGGTGCAGGCTCATCATCCCAGCATTCGGGAGGCTGAGACAGGAGGATGGCAGTTCGCAGACAGCCTCAGCTACTTAGCGAGGCCCTCTGCAACTCAGTGAGACCCTGTTTCAAAATAAAGAATAAAAATATAGAGCTGGGGGTGGGGGTGCAGCTCGGAAGTCAAATGCCCCTGGCTTCCATCCCCAGACCTGAAAAAAAAATACAAAAAGGAAAAAAAAATGCCCCTGGCTTCCATCCCCAGTACTGAAGAAAAAAAAAAATTCTACAGATTTACAGACATGAAACAACTCGTGTTTATTATCTCAATTTTCCCCTGGGTTGGGAGTCTGGTCATGGCGTAGATGGGGGTCCTACACTGTGGTCCCCATGTTGAGAGGGAGGGAGTGCCCATCTGGGTCTCCAGCCCTCTTCCGATCTCTCTGCTTGTTTGAAATTCATTTTTTCTCATGGCCGTAGGTTACATAATTAATGCAGAGGCCATCAAGATAAACTCTGCTATTCTATTTTTAAATGAGGTTGGTATTTTATCATTTTAAAAATTATCTTATTATAAATAATAATCTTATTTAAATTATCATTTAAAAATTATCATATCTTAGTGAGGCCCTCTGCAACTCAGTGAGACCCTGTTTCAAAATAAAGAATAAAAAATAGGGCAGGGGATGTAGCTTGGAGGTCAAATGCCCCTGGGTTCCATCCTCAGACCCCCCCCCCACACACACACACACAAATGTCTTCCTTGAAGTGAGGATGCTGGGAGAATATTCTAGAAACTATATATTCATTACCATTACTTTATATATAATCTGTATATTACATGAAATATACACATACCTTAGACATAAAATCTGCATATGATATAAAATATACACATACATTATGTCATTAAGGGCAGGAGAATATTCTAGAAACTATATATTCATTACTCTATATATAATCTGTATATTATATGAAATATACCCAGACCCCCACACACACAAAGTGAGGATGCTGGAAGAATATTCTAGAAACTAAGGATGCTGGGAGAATATTCTAGAAACTATATATTCATTACCATTACTTTATATATAATCTGTATATTACATGAAATATACACATACCTTAGACATAAAATCTGCATATGATATAAAATATACACATACATTATGTCATTAAGGGTGGGAGAATATTCTAGAAGCTATATATTCATTACTTTATATATAATCTGTATATTTTATGAAATATACACATACCTTAGACATAAAATCTGCATATGATATAAAATATACACATACATTATGTCATTAAGGGCGGGAGAATATTCTAGAAACTATATATTCATTACTTTATATATAATCTGTATATTATATGAAATATACCCAGACCCCCACACACACAAAGTGAGGATGCTGGGAGAATATTCTAGAAACTAAGGATGCTGGGAGAATATTCTAAAAACTATATATTCATTACTTTATATATAATCTGTATATTATATGAAATATACACATACCTTAGACATAAAATCTGCATATGATATAAAATATACACATACATTATGTCATTAAGGGCGGGAGAATATTCTAGAAGCTATATATTCATTACTTTATATATAATCTGTATATTTTATGAAATATACACATACCTTAGACATAAAATCTGCATTGATATAAAATATACACATACATTATGTCATTAAGGGCGGGAGAATATTCTAGAAGCTATATATTCATTACTTTATATATAATCTGTATATTATGTGAAATATACCCAGACCCACACACACACAAAGTGAGGATGCTGGGAGAATATTCTAGAAACTAAGGATGCTGGGAGAATATTCTAAAAACTATATATTCATTACTTTATATATAATCTGTATATTATATGAAATATACACATACCTTAGACATAAAATCTGCATATGATATAAAATATACACATACATTATGTCATTAAGGGCGGGAGAATATTCTAGAAGCTATATATTCATTACTTTATATATAATCTGTATATTTTATGAATATACACATACCTTAGACATAAAATCTGCATTGATATAAAATATACACATACTTTATGTCATTAAGGGCGTCCTGGACTGCAGGATGGCCGTCCCCACCCACAGTTCCTTACTACTCAGGAAGGACAAAGATGTCCGGACCATTGGCACTTCTAAAATGCCAGGAGAGGACGGGGGAAAAAAAATGACCAGAGAGAGAAATTGAGGTTCATCTTTTCTAACCTAATTCGAGCCTTCGAGAAACTAAACCCAGCAGCGAAAGGTCACACAAACCATTTATCTCATTCAGCAAAATGTGGCACTTTGCCATTTTCCAGGGCGCTCTCTGCTGGGATTGTGGTTTCTTTTCTTTTTTTGTTTCCCCGTGAATGAACCCAATAAGTTGTTAGAACAAAACGTCCTATTTTAGTCTGGTGGCACATCCCTGCTTCTGAGCTATTTTAGTCGCACCCTCATTGTATCACCAGGCCTCACGGAGTTATCCAGGCAGCATCAAATGGTGCCCAGCTACCTGGAGGGAAAAAATATGAATTCTGAGGCTGTACATTTTATCAGCAGTTGACCATTAAATCTCTCCCTTTCTCCACGTATATATTTACATGTGCACATAGTCAAACACAAACCCGTTATACGTAACATACGCATTTTGCTATATGCATAAATTACAACCTATGGTATGCACATTATTTATAATAAATACACGACCTTATACAAAGCCCACTGAATAGTAATTATGTAATATTCACATTAGATGGTATAATATATACCTTGGCATATATCCATTTTATTGCTATACGTATCAACTATATCATGTACAATTTGCACATTACTTACTATATATGTCACTTTATAGACCTTTATATATGTTACTTTATGGCCGTCCCCACCCACAGTTCCTTACTACTCAGGAAGGACAAAGATGTCCGGACCACTGGCACTTCTAAAATGCCAGGAGAGGATGGGAAAAAAAAATGGCTAAAAAAGTACTTTTAAAAGTAAAAAATTATAAAACTTTTTTATAATTTATATCACTATATAAATTAACTGCATTATATAATGTGTGCATAATATATATATAATCTCACACATTATATTACTACATATTTATTGTATTATGTATAATCAGTATATAATATATGATATATACATACCTTGCACACATTATATATCACTACATATTCATTACCTGATACATAATCTGCATATTGTGTATAATATACATACATTATATAATTATATCACTATATATTCATTACCTTATATGTAATATGCATATTATATATGATACACACATACATTATATCACTGTGTCACTATATATTCATTATCTTATATATAATATGCATATCAGGAATAATATACATATATATTATACATATATACATATATACATATATACATATATATACATATATACATATATACATATATACATATATACATATATATACATATATACATATATATAATGAAAATATATCCCTATATTTTCATTACCTTATACATATTATATATAATACATATATATAATACATCTGCCCCTATATTTTTATTACCTTATACATAATCTGCATATTATATATAATACGCACGTACCTTATATCATTATATCACTATATACTCGTTGATTATATATAATCTGCACATGACATCTAACATGCATTGTATCATTGTAATTTATTACATTAACATTATATATAAAATAATACATACATTACACTCTATACCTTGTTTTATATATCATCACGTATAATGAATTAATTAGGTCAGTGACTCTGCAGAATTTTGAACTCAAAGCAGCAATTCTCCCTAAGCCTGTAAGTCGGTAAAGAAAAATTGTTGTGACGTGATTTGACGACTCTATATGACATTTAATGTATATTTATAGCAAAAGAAAGATAAAATAGGACCTGAAGTTTTTATTGCATGATAAATGGGTAATTTTTTTTATCAAGTTTGCAAGGCTCAGTAAGCCCTTCTTACATATATATTAGAAATACATCAAATGATATCTACATTAAACACAATCTTTCTTGGAAATCATATATTATATGTATTAATATATTAAACATATTTCTTTATGGAAATAAGCTTTTATAGACATAAAATAAGATTACATACAAACATTATAGCATGTACATATATATGCGAAATTATATACATGTGTAGTCTCTATACATAATTGTTTTACAAGAAGAAATATTTTTTTTTGAGAGGAGACTCTATATCACACTTAATTTTTTTAGCCTAAGCACCTTAGGACAGGATTTGAACACACGTAGGTATGTAATACGGTTTGTTGAACAAATGAATGACTTATTAGGCCTATTCAGTTGTTAATATCAATCTTTTTCTCTTTTGTTCATGAATACATTTATCTTCAGTTGAAAATAGGGTCAGCCGGGCGTGGCGGCGCACGCTTGTCATCCCAGCGTTTGGGAGGCTGAGACAGGAGGACGGCGCAGGTTCGAGGCCAGCCTCAGCTACTTAGTGAGGCTCTCGGCAACTTAGTGAGACCCTGTTTCCAAATAAAATATAAAAACGGTCTGGGAGTATAGCCCAGAGGTAGAAAAGACCCAGGGTACCATCCCCAGTACTACAAAGAAAAAAAAAGAAATAAAATAGGGTAACCTGCTGATTCCAGTAGAGAGGGCTTTTGAAGATTTGAAACTGTAAGCCATACCTTCAAGGAAAATTCAAGTTTAGAGCCGAGAGGGATCAGTTGGTTACTCCATTCGAAATTATGATATTTCGGCATCTTTGACCATCCTTATTTTAAATTCTTGCAAGCCTGTTGAGCACCATTCTCTGAAGATTTATGCTCTGTATAAATTTCCCTTTCACAAGTTCTTATAAGCTCAGTAGCTGAAGTAAAGGTGGAATTATTTTATTATTATTATTATTAATTATTATTATTACTAATTATTATTACTATTATTATTAAGCTGGGCGTGGTGGCGCACGCTTGCAATCCACACACTTGGGAGGCGGAGACAGGAGGATTGCGCAGGTTCAAAGTCAGCCCCACTGGCTCAAGAGACCCTCTTTCCAAAAATAAAGTATAAAATAGGTCTGGGAGTGTAGCCTGGAGGTAGAAGGGCTTCCAGGAACCCCAGTACCACAAATTATTATTATTATTATTATTATTATTATTATTATTATTATTATTAGTTTGGTGGTACTGGGGATGGAACCCAGGGACTTTTCTACCTCCGGGCTATACTCCCAGCCCTATTTTATACTTTATTTGGAAACAGGGTCTCACTAAGTTACCGAGAGCCTCACTCAGTAGCTGAGGCTGGCCTTGAACCTGCGCCATCCTCCTGTCTCAGCCTCCCAAGCGCGGGGATTACAAGTGTGCGCCACCACGCCCGGTTGGACTTATTATTTTGCAGAGTTTATTTTATTTTATTTTTTATGCAGAATTCGTGATTTAAAAACATGTCTCACTGGGTTAAAAGTCAAGATGTTGGGATCAGTGTGGAGGGGGCTCAGAAGGATGGGACTAGAGCTAACTCCTGGGTATCTGCCCAGAAAGGTGGAATCATACCACCGTAGTAACACACGTGTGTCCTGGCTTACTAGCAGCACAACTCACAAAGCTAATTCACTGAACCAGCCTAGACATCCACAGACGGATGGATTACAAAGTAATGGGATGAACTCAGAATGCAATTCTACTTAGCCATAAAGAAGAACAGAATTATGTCATATTGGAGTACAATGGATGGCACTGGAGAAAATTATGCCAAGTGAGATTATCGGGTCGCATAAAAAAAAAAGAAAGGCTGGCTGTTTCCCCTCATATGTAGAAGCTGGGGAGAAATTGCGACACAAAAGGGAGTCTAGACAAAAGGGGAGAAACCTTAGTGGAGCGAGGGAGGAGACCCAGCAGAGAGAGGAAGGCAAGGGAAGGAAGATGTCATGAAGGAAGCACTCAGTGGACACGACGTCCCTACGCGCAGGTATCAGTGCTGACCTCAGTTCTGTGCTCAGGGCCGGGGAGGGGGCGGCTGAGCTGGAGGAGCTCACCGAGGGCTGTGTGCAGGTGAGTCTCCACCAGGCTGCATGATTGCGATGCCCCGCAGTACATGGTAGATAATGGATGGATTGATAAACAGATAGATAGATGACAGAGGTGGATGGATGGGTTGATGACACATGGATAGATAGATAGATAGATAGATGACAGAGGTAGATGGATGGATTGATGACACATAGATGATAGATAGGTAGATAGATAGATAGCAGGTAGATGGATTGATGACAGATAGATAGATAGATGACAGAGGTAGATGGATGGATTGATGACACATGGATGATAGATAGATAGATAGATAGATAGATGACAGAGGTAGATGGATGGATTGATGACAGATAGATAGATAGATGACAGAGGTAGATGGATGGATTGATGACAGATAGATAGATAGATAGATAGATGATAGATGGATGGATAGATAGATAGATAGATAGATAGATAAACAGAGGTGGATGGTTTGATGACAGATAGATGATAGATAAATAGATAGATAGCAGATAGATGGATGGATTGATGGTAGATAGATGGATACATAGATACATAGATACATGATAGATAGTTGACAGAGTTAGATGGATGGATGGATGGATGGATGGATGGATGGATAGATGGATGGATAGATTGATAAATAGATGGCAGAGGTAGGTGGATGGATTGATGATGATAGATACATAGATAGATTATAGATAACAGAGGTAAATGGATGAATGGATAGATTGATAAATAGATGACAGAAGTAGATGGATAGATTGATAATAAATGATAGATGATAATGACAGAGATGGATGGGATGATGAGAGATAGATAACAGAAGTAGATGGATGGATAGATAGATGGATAGATAGATAGATGACAAAAGTAAATGGGTGGATTGATGACAGATAGATAGATGACAGAGGTAGATGGATAGATTTATGATAGATAGATGATAGATAGATAAACTACAGAGGTTAATGCATGGATTGATGATAGATAGATAATAGATATATCGACAGATAGATGACAGAAGTAGATGATGGATTGATGACAGATAGATGATAGATAGATAGATAGAAGATAGATGACAGAGGTAGATGGTTGGATGATAGATAGATAGACAGACAGAGGTATATGGATGAATTGATGATAGATGATAGATGATAGAGGCAGATGGGTGATAGGTAGATGATGGATAGTTAAATGGATGGATGGATTGATAGAGACAATAGGAAGATGATAGTTGTAGATGGGTGGATAGATAAATGGTTGGATAGATATGATAGAAAAATAGATGATAGATGATGGATATAGATGATAGTTGGATGATAAATGGATAGTTGTATGGATAAATGGATGGATAGATAGAGATTATAGAAAGATAGATGATAGATGTAGATGGTGGATAGATAATGGATGGATAGATATGAGAAAAATAAATGATAGATGATGGCTGTAGATGGATGGATAGATGATAGATAAATGTGGATGGATGGATGATGAATAAATAGATAAATAGACATGATAGAAAAATGGGTGATAGATGGATATAGATGACTGAATTGATATATAGATGATAAATATAGATGGATGGATGGATGGATGGATGGATGGATGGATGGATATAGATGAATGGATGGAATAATGAATGGATGGAATGATAAATAGAAGGATGATGAATAGATATGTAGATGGATGATAGATAAATGGATAGATAAATAGATATAGAAAGATAGATATAAAATATAATAGAAAGGTAGGTGATAGATGATGTCTTCATCTATCATCTTCATCATCTCTTCCTCGGTTTTTCAGAATCAGTCATCACAGGACCCTGGGATGAACAGCAGTACCGCCCCCATAATCTAGAACCATCTTCCACCCCAACATCCTAATTTTATCACACCCCCGTAGTCTCTTTTGCTGTGCAAGGTAACACATTCACAGATATCTCGGTCGATATTCTTATTGCTAACATCCAAGACAACTGGCGACGCAACTTAGAGGAAGGAAGATTGTTTTGCTCATTGTTTTCTGGAAATTTTGGACTTTCAGTCTATGTCAGCCGGGTTATATCTGCAGAGCTCAGGTCATGGCGGTGGGAATTAAAGGAAAAGAGAGCGAGGGAGAGGGAGAGGGAGAGGGAGAGGGAGAGAGAGAGAGAGAGAGAGAGAGAGAGAGAGAGAGAGAGAGAGAGAGAGAGAGAGATTTGTTTCCACATCATGAAAAATGCAAGTGGTGGTGCACACTTGTAATCTCAGCATTTAGGAGGTTGCAACAGGAGGATGGCGGTTCGAGGCCAGCCTCAGCTACTTAGCGAGGCCCTCTGCAACTCAGTGAGACCCTGTTTCAAAATAAAGAATAAGAAATAGGGCTGGGGGTGTCGCTCAGAGGTAGAATGCCCCTGGGTTCCATCCCCAGAGGCCCGCCCCAAATAATGGACGTAAGCCCGGCAAACCAGGGGCTTCAAAGACACAAGCACATTTACAAAGGCCACAGCCCCAGGAACACAGCTTCTCCAGCTACGTCCTACCAGCCTCGGCCAGGACACAGTAAATCCATTACAATTGGTTAGATCTACCGATGACAGGATAATGCTCATGACCCAATTACACTAACTCTGAACCTTAAGGCACGAGTTCTCCAGGGCACAGCTTATATATAACCATGACCACAGCTTCTAGAATAACATGTTGACTTTCTTGGGCTGCCATTTTGTGTGTGTGCGGTACTGGGGATGGAACCCAGGGGCATTCGACTTCCGAGCTACACCCCCAGCCCTATTTTTTATTCTTTATTTTGCAACCGGGTCTCACTGAGTTGCAGAGGGCCTCGCTAAGTAGCCGAGGCTGTCCTCGAACCCCGATCCTCCAGGTCTCAGCCTCCCGAATGCTGGGATGACCAGCGTGCGCCAGACTCGTCTTAAATGACTTTTTCCCCCCTCTGATTTAGCTTAAAAAGAAAGAGAGAGGGAGAAAGCACTCAGATGTCTGCAAATATTATGATACAGCTGATACTGGCCTGGTTTTGACCTGCAAAGAAAAGAAATCGGGCAATTTATTTATTATAATAATTTATTAATTTCATGGTGTTCAACCTAGAAATAATTTATTAACCAAGAACTTGCAGTCGTTTAGGGCTTCCTTTCTGTGTTGGTATGGAAATGAGGGGAGATGGATTACAGGCGTGTTTTGTCTTTTTTGTGTGTGTGTGTGTGATACGGGAGATTGAACCCAGGAACATTCTACCTCTAACAGACACCCTCAGCTCTTTTTAGTTTTAGTTATTTATTTTGGTACTGGGGATTGAACACAGGGGATATTCTAGCCCCAAGCGACACCCCCAGATCATTTTTAGTTATTTATTTGGGTCCTGGAGATTAAACCCAGGGGTAGTCTACCTCTGGGCTACACCCAAACCCCTTTTATTTTTGAAGCAATGTCTCGCTAGGTTTTTGAGACTGGCCTCAAACCTGGGATCCTCCTGTCTCAGCCTCCCAAATACTACTAAAATTACAGGTGTGTGCCACCATGCCCGGCTGCTTACAGGGTCATTTGATTTCATTTTCTGAAGTAAGTCTTGTACCAAATCTGGTCTGAAACAACGGTTTTCTGACTCACACATTCATTTGACAAGGATGCGTGAATATTTATTATGTGTGCCCTGAAATGCGCTATACACCCTGTGGCCGCAAAGTAGAAGGAGACCTATTTGGGGCCCCAAGAGAAAACAAAAATTTTCTGGGTAAACTGATTCTGGAATGTTTTAGAAGAGGCGCCTAACTCCGGAAAAATCAGCACTATTCCTGACCCCTTTGACCTCAGTGTTGTAAAGCCTTGGTGGCATTCTTGAGGTATTGACCTATTTCCTTTTAATTTCAAGTTAAGAATCCAAAGGTTAGGGCACCATGAAGAAGTCAGAATAGACATTAAAAAAAAAAAAAAAGACCTTCCTGAGGTCAAAGCATGCCCTTCTCAGAAAACACAGAAGACATTGTTTTTTTTTCCAGAAAAGGGTTAATGTCTGTCTACCCTCGGGAATCACAGAAGACAAGGACATCTCGGGTTTCTGTGTTAAGTCCCTGAGATGCTTCTTCGGTGCCTCCTGATTTAATTCCACCTCATCCCTGCAAAGGGAGAGAAATAAAGATACAGAATAAAGCACTTTTACAACTTTGATTAACTTTACGCAGAAGGACGGGAGCATGCACTCGGAAGGTGAACTTGGGATTTGCAAAATGATCAGTATATTTAGTGGCTCCATAAAGAATAATGACCCCTCTCTGGGAAATGGCTCTGCCATGGCACGATAGCTCCAGCTCTATTTTCTGGAAAGAAGCGGGGTGGGGGGAGGGAGGAGAGAGAGAGGTCTAATAATGATGATTATATTTTATAATGGGATTTAGCGGCTGCCTAACTGTGTTTTGATTTTCTAGGATTGGAGCTCAGGGCTGTAATTGTAATTCCTTCTGATTGCGGGCTGGTCTGCTGTTCCTTCCACAAGCGCTGGCTGGGCTCATTCTGAATTCTTTGCAGGCTGATTTGAAGAAAATGAAGCAAGCTATATTTAGATGTATTTTTCCCCCCCCAGACGTTTTTATTTTTGGCTAAATGTTAAGTATACATTTTTCTCCGTGGTAAAATGCTGCTAGCCACAAAGCAATTCTCAAAAGCAAAGTGACGTGGGACCTGATGCGTCTCTGGTCTCTTTTTCACCTCTTCTCGTTGCCAGCTCTCTTTAGATCCCAACAAAGGAGAAATTTCAAGACAGATTGTATTTGCCAGGGCCTATCCAAACGCCATCAAATGTCTGATGTGAAATACCATGATGGAAGTGAGGGTTTTCACCGCAGAGATAGCAGAAATCTTTGCACACAACGCAGCCACCTTGGGGACACACACCACCTGACTCACCAAATATGATTATCCTGTAACAGATACGTAGACGTCCATGGATTGCATATTTGTGCACAAGTTGTATAAATCAAATTCCAGGTTCTACTTGATATCCCTAGGTGAAGTCTCCCAGTTTCATCTTTACCTAATTTTTTTGTATTTAGCTCTTGATTTATTATTTTTCTTTCTACATCTTATGTGTCTCTAGAAGCCTCCTTAAATCATTTGTAGAGGAGGGTAGAGAGTTAACCAGCTTTGGTGGCACAAACATCTCATCCCGGTACTTGGGAGGCTGACAGACAGGAGGATCCCAGATTTGAGACCAGCCTCGGCAACTCAGTGAGACCCTGTTTCCAAAAAAATAAAGAAAAAGAAGGTAGGCGTGTATCTCAGGCAAAGAAGGCCCCTGAGTTCTATCCCCAGTATCACACAGAGACACCATAAGACTTAGAAAATTAATGAATTATGGAGAAATGCATGGACAGATAAATTGATAGATTGATGGATGGATAGATGGATGGATGGAGAGATAGATGGATGAGTTTATGGATAGATAGAATTAATAAATGAATGTATGGATGAGATGAGAGACACAATAATAGAAAATTAATGAATTACGGATAGATGCATGGACAGATGAATTGATAGATTGATGGATGGATGGGATGGATGGGTGGATGGATGGATGGATGGATGGATGGATGGATGGTTGGATGGGTGAGTTTATAAATAGAATTAATAAATGAATGTATGGATGAGATGAATAGGTGGATGGATGACTTTGATAGGTGCTTAAGATAGATGAAAGAATGATAAATGTGTGGATGGATAGATAGATGTAAGAATGAGAAAATGTATGTCATCATCATCGTTCTCCTCCTCCTCCACCACCTCCTCCTCTTCCTCCTCCTCTTCTCCTCCTCCTCTTCTCTTCCTCCTCCTCTGCCTTCTTCTTCTTCTTCTTCTTCTTCTTCTTCTTCTTCTTCTTCTTCTTCTTCTTCTTCTTCTTCTTCTTCTCCTTCTCCTCCTTCTCCACCTCCTCCATCACCTCCTCCTCCTCTTCCTCCTCTTCCTCCTCCTCCTCCTCCTCCTCCACCATCTCCTCCTCCTCTTCCTCCTCCTCTTCTTCTTCTTCCTCCTCCTCTTCTCCTTCTCCTTCTCCTCCTCCTCCTCCTCCTCCTCCTCCTCCTCCTCCTCCTCCTCCTCCTCCTCCTTCTTCTTCTTCTTCTTCTTCTTCTTCTTCTTCTTCTCCTCCTCCTTCTCCTTCTCCATCTCCTCCATCACCTCCTCCTCCTCTTCCTCCTCCTCCACAATCTCCTCCTCCTCTTCCTCCTCCTCCTCCTCCTCCTCCTCCTCCTCCTCCTCCTCCTCCTCCTCCTTCTTCTTCTTCTTCTTCTTCTTCTTCTTCTTCTTCTTCTTCTTCTTCTTCTTCTTCTTCTTCTTCTTCTCCTTCTCCTTCTCCACCACCTCCTCCTCTTCCTCTTCCTCCTCCCCTTCCTCTTCTCCGCCTCCTCCTTCTTCTTACTTCTCTCCTCCCTCTCTCTCTCTCTCTCTCTCTCTCTCTCTCTCTCTCTCTCTCTCTTCCTCTTTCTTCCTTCAAGTATCCCTTTTCCGAGAAAATCTTTTTTGATCTTCCCTCTGCCTTTCCAGAATTGAGATGTCCCCTTTTTTCCTATGCCCACATATCTTGAATATAAGTCCGTGATAGCACATCCCATGCCCTCCGTGACCTGTCTCCCTCAACAAACACTGGTAGCTATCATTGTGATTAAGATTATACAGTAAATTCCACTGGGACTCAGGGTCCTTCTCTGACCTGCCTGAGAGCACACAGCTGATAATTGGATGAGAAAGTACCCGAGGCCTTCTGTCTCTATAATATTTATTTCTACGAGGACATACTATCTGATTAGGGTGAAAAATGGCTCTTGGAAAGTGAAAAGAGCCCTACGCACTTAACGTCTAAAGCTCAGAGATACAAGTTATAAATAATCAAGTAATGTATTGGTTAACTGTTCATAGGGTGAAAAGATAAGAAAAAATACATCAAAGCAATAAGTAGTGGGTAAAAATGGAAAACGGTTGAAAAATATTGAGTCATATAATTTATTCCTAAGTGCTCTGGCATTCCGCCCCTCGCTGCAGGATGCAGAAATGGGCTAGTGTGTGCTGGGGGATACAAGTTCGGATAATAATAATAATAATAATAATAATAATAGTAATAATAATAATATTTATATTATTATTATTATTATTAGTAGTAGTAGTAGTAGAAAATTTGAGTGACATTATTATTATTATTATTATTATTATTATTATTATTATTATTGTAGTGGGGTTCCTGGAAGCCCTTCTACCTCCGGGCTACACTCCCAGACCTATTTTATATTTTATTTTATTTATTTATTATTATATTTTTTATTTTTATTTTTATTATTTGGTGGTACTGGGATTCCTGGAAGCCCTTCTACCTCCGGGCTACAATTCCAGATCTATTTTATATTTTATTTTATTTATTTATTATTATATTTATTATTTTTATTTTTTATTTTTTGGTGGTACTGGGTTCCTGGAAGCCCTTCTACCTCCGGGCTACACTCCCAGACCTATTTTATATTTTTATTTGGAAACAGGGTCTCCTAAGCCAGCGCGGCTGGCTTCGAACCTGCGCCATCCTCCTGTCTCTGCCTCCCAAGCGCGGGGATGACAAGCGTGCCCACCACGCCCGGCGAGTGACTTATTTCTAATTCACTCCACTGTGTCACCCTCTCTTTATGACAAAGTGTTTTCATCTAATTCTGTCCCTTATATTTATTTATATTTTTATTCTTTATTTTGTTTTTTTTTTAATTTTTTTATTGGCTCATTGTAGTCATACATCTTGCTGGGATAAAAGATGGTGGACCCCCCAATTGGTGTAATTCATATCATACAGTCAGTTTGCGAGCTCTATTCTTATAGAATAACGTGAACCCCCCAATATTTTCTATTTTTGCGGTACTGGGGATGAGACCCAGGGGCATTCTACCTCTGAGCTATACCCCCAGTCCTATTTTCTAGTCTTTTTAATATATATATATAATTTTTTTTGGGGGGGGGGTCTGGGGATGGAACCCAGGGGCATTCGACCTCCAAGCTACACCCCCTGCTCTAAGATTTCGCCAGCCAGATTACAATTCTTTATCTTTTATCTCATCGTGACTACTGCAATTCTGAGGTTCCTAGACAGTTTCAGGACTAAAAAAAAAAAAAATTGGAATAGAGAATAATTTTTTAAAATTCATCTGCAAAGTACATGAATGATTTTCTTGGTAGGCATAAATGAAGCAGAGCCAGTGAGTCGTTGAATCAGATAGCCACACCTTTCATCACGATGTGGGATGTGTATTTTGAATGCCATGCCTGGAATAAACTCACAATTCTCCCACGAATGCCAACCCGTAGGAAAACCCAGGAGGCAAAAGAGAACTCACTGAGTTCATCTGGATTTAATTGCTTGATGGACTCCAGGGTTGGCCAGCTGCAAAGGAAAACAAAATTCAGTGTAGCAGCTTTGACAGCATGTGTTGAACCTTCATCTCTGCTCAGGGAAACTCCCATGATTCCCTGGGAGTTTTGCCTCTGCAAAGACCATAACGTATGGTCCATTTAGAAAGACATATGCCTTAGTACCGTGTCCTCGGGGGAAACACTCACAAATTTTATCTCTTGTTCCTCTTTAGGTTTCCTGAAAACTAATAAGCAGTAGAAAAAGCGTGCTCCTATCTCTTTGGTCTCTACAGGTAGGGCAGAGTTGTACCTGAGTAATATTTTATTTATTTATTTTATTTATTGGTGGTACTGGGGTTCCTGGAAGCCCTTCTATCTCCGGGCTACATTCCCAGATCTATTTTATATTTTTTTTATTTATTTATTTATTTATTTATTTATTTATTTATTTATTGGTGGTCCTGGGGTTCCTGGAAACCCTTCTACCTCCGGGCTACACTCCCAGACCTATTTTATATTTATTATTGTTATTATTATTATTATTATTATTATTATTATTAATTATTATTTTGGGTAGTACTGGGGTTCCTGGAAGCCCTTCTACCTCCGGGCTACACTCCCAGACCTATTTTATATTTTATATTATTATTATTATTATTATTATTATTATTATTATTATTATTTTGGTGGTACTGGGGTTCCTGGAAGCCCTTCTACCTCCGGGCTACACTCCCAGACCTATTTTATATTATTTTTTATTGGGAAACAGGGTCTCTTAAGCCAGCACGGCTGGCTTCGAACCTGCTATTTATTTATTTATTAATTAATTTCTTTATTTATTGGTGGTACTGGGGTTCCTGGAAGCCCTTCTATTTTTATTTTATATTTTATTTATTTTTATTTTATATTTTATTTATTTATTTATTTATTTACTTATTTATTTATTTATCTATTTATTTTTGGTGGTACTGGGGTTCCTGGAAGCCCTTCTACCTCCGGGCTACACTCCCAGACCTATTTTATATTTTATTTATTTATTTATTTATTTATTTATTTATTTATTTATCTATTTATTTCTGGTGGTACTGGGGTTCCTGGAAGCCCTTCTACCTCCGGGCTACACTCCCAGACCTATTTTATATTTTATTTATTTATTATTTATTTATTTATTTATTTATTTATTTATCTATCTATCTATCTATCTATTTTTGGTGGTACTGGTGAAGCACTGAAGGCTGGGGGTATAGCTCTGTGGCAGAGCTTTTCTCTAGCATGTGCGAGGTTTTGGGTTTGATTTCCAGCTTTGCAGAAAACAAAACAAAAAAGCAAGAAAGAAAAAAAGAAAGAAGCCGGGCGTGGTGGCGCAGGCTTGTCATCCGGGCATTCGGGAGGCTGAGACCGGAGGACCGCGGTTCGAGGCCAGCCTCAGCTACTTAGCGAGGCCCTCTGCAACTCAATGAGACCCGGATTCAAAATAAAGAATTAAAAAATAGGGCAGGGGGTGTAGCTCAGGAGTAGAATGCCCCTGGGTTCCATCCCCAGTATTGCAAAAAATAAGTAAATAAATAAAATAAATATATAAATATATAAATAAATAAAAATAAATAAATTTTACTGTTTCAAATTATTTCTTTATTACTCGACACTTGACAGATTGGCTCTCTTCCATTCCCAGTGGGAATTTCGGATGTGCAAATTTCCCCCCTGATGATCTAGCGGTTGGCTTGAGATAAATAAAATAAAAATTAATAAATATAAATAAGTAAATATAAAATAAAAACAAAAATATAAAAAAACAAAAATATAAAAAACAAAAATATAAAAACAAAAATATGTTGTTGTTGTAATTTCTTGTTTATTTTGTGAGCTTTTGGGGCTTTCTATGTCCCAGCGGAACCCCCAGCCCTTCCTTCCTTCCTTCCTTCCTTCCTTTCCTTTCCTTTCCTTCCTTCTTTTTTCTTTCTTTCTCTCTCTCTCTCTCTCTCTCTCTTTCTTTCTTTCTTTCTTTCTTTCTTTCTTTCTTTCTTTCTTTCTTTCCTCCTTTCCTTTCCCTCCCTCCCTCCCTCCCTTCCTTCCTTCCTTCCTTTCCTTTCCTTTCCTTTTCCTTCCTTCCTTCCTCCTTTTCTTTCTTTCTTTCTTTCTTTCTTTCTTTCTTTCCTCCTTTCCTTTTCCTTCCTTCCTTCCTTCCTCCTTTTTTCTTTCTTTCTTTCTTTCTTTCTTTCTTTCTTTCTTTCTTCCTTCCCTTTCTTTCTTTCTTTCTTTCTTTCCTCCTTTCCTTTCCCTCCCTCCCTTCCTTCCTTCCTTCCTTTCCTTTCCTTTTCCTTCCTTCCTCCCTTCCTCCCTTTCTTTCTTTCTTTCTTTCTTTCTTTCTTTCTTTCTTTCTTTCCTCCTTTCCTTTTCCTTCCTTCCTTCCTTCCTTCCTTCCTTCCTTCCTCCTTTTCTTTCTTTCTTTCTTTCTTCCTTCCTTCCTTTCCTCTTTCTTTCTTTCTTTCTTTCTTTCCTCTTTCTTTCTTTCTTTCTTTCTTTCTTTCTTTCTTTCTTTCCTCCTTTCCTTTTCCTTCCTTCCTTCCTTCCTTCCTTCCTTCCTTCCTCCTTTTCTTTCTTTCTTTCTTTCTTCCTTCCTTCCTTTCCTCTTTCTTTCTTTCTTTCCTCTTTCTTTCTTTCTTTCTTTCTTTCTTTCTTTCTTTCTTTCTTTCTTTCTTCCTTTCCTTCTTCCTTTTCCTTTCCTGTCGTACTAGAGATTGCACCCCAGGGATATTTTAACCCCCAAGCTACACCTTGGGCTATTTTGTGTTTATTTTTGAAGCAGGGTCTCACTAGGTTGATGGGAGCCTCACTACTCGCTGAGGCTGCCCTCGAACCTGCGACCCTCCTGTTTCAGCCTCTCTGCTACTGGGATTACAGGAGTGCACTGCCATGCCCGACCATTTTAACTATATCTAAGGATAGAGTTAATACAGTATAAAAGTAAATCAAGGACTGAAAAGAAAAAAATATATATATATATATATTCATATTTTGTGTGTATGTGTATATAAAATATATACATATATATTTTATATTCATATATTTTATATACACATACACACACACAAAAAAAAATAAAGGACTTATGTCCAGAATATATTTTTAAAAACTAATAAAAATCAATAATAGAAAAAGAAAAGCAGTCATTAACAAATGGGTAAAAGTCATAGACTCTACACTCAAAATAGTGAAATATATAAATTCTCTCTCTCTCTCTGTATAGTGATAATTTGCCACCAAGGAACTGCCATTCAAAACCCCAGAAACACCTAACACTTCATGAACCAACTTCATGGACTGAAATTTAACAGAATTATAATGACAAATCTGTATATATCGCCGGGTAAAGCCAGCATTTTTAAAAAATTGGAATCAAATATATTTTCCCTCTAATCTGTAGTTCTAGGCTTATTACTTTCCCCGAGAAAAACGATCTCTTTCTTATGGCCACAAAAAGACATGTGTAATGGTATTTGCAGAAACTTTATTCATAAACATCAAAGACTGGAAACATTTCTAATGCCCATCCATGGGAGGATGCGTGGACTGTGGTATATCCATGCAGTGGAATATTAATTGACCTTGAAAAAGATAAAATCACCACAGTGAGGCATATATATATTTTTTTTTCATATATATATATATTTTTCATATTTATATATACTTTTTCATATATATATACTTTTTCATATATATATACTTTTTCATATATATATACTTTTTCATATATATATATCTATATAAAAAAAATCTTTCATATATTATATATATGTGATGTGTGTGTATATATATATGAAAAAATTTAGACTGAATGGAATTAGCCATATGGGTCTTTTCTTTAAGGTCATAAAATGCTGTACATCTTAATTAGGGTGTTGTTTACATGAGTGTATATGCTTAACAAAACTAATCAAACCGTATACTTGAGGTTTGTGCAATTCACAGCACGCGCGTTTAAAATTTTTACGAGCTAAAAATATGTAAAATGTGAGGAAAGCATATAAGAAGCCACTTGCATAGAATAAACTGATGTTCCAAATGCCTGAAAGCTAATTATCTCACTCTGTTATTAACCACCTATTTTAAGAACACAGAGCAAGATTTAATTACATCCTACTTAGAGTTTTCTTCAGTAATTAAAGGGCTGAAAAGTCAAGAACAAAACAAGACATTTATTATCACCGCTATTCTTTGACATTGCTTTGGATATTTTATCCTAAAACAATAAAACAAGAAAGAAACCACTGCCTACCACTCCCAGATATTTGACTAATTGGTGTCACGGATAAATAATATGATTATCCACTTAGAAACCCGGACAAAAATAAGAGAATAATAGAAGAAAATAATAGAAGATAAGTCAGTGGTGTGATAAATAGGCAGAAATCCCCGTCCGCGAAGCTTTTGTATAAATGGTCTCTAAATACGGCGAAAATGCCATTTTGCCTATGGCAACAGAAACAGAAAATATGGAAACGTGAATTCATCAGACTGTGATTATTACGGAGGGAAAAATTAAGAGACCGAATCGTAATAAAACAACAGGACAGGCTAATGAACAACAAATACGTCATTTATTTATCCAGCAAACTTAATAACTTCATTCCATTCCAACCCAAATCACACACTCTAGGAAATTGGCACTATTGTTTTTAAGTCTGTATGGAAGGGTTATTATATATCTTTTATATAAATATATATAAATAATTTTCATATATTTATTATATGTATATTATATTTTATATAAATTATATATAAATATATAAATATATAAATATATATAAATATATATTTATACATGTAAATATATATTTATTTATATATAAATTATAAATATAAATATATAAATATATACATATATTTATATATAAATATAAATATATATAAATATATATTTCCTTTTATATAAATATATATAAATACTTTATATATATTTATTATATATTATATTTTATATAAATTATATATAAACATATAAATATATTTATATAAATATATAAATATATACATTTATATATATTTATTTATATATAAATTATAAATTATCTATATTTCCTTTTATATAAATATATATAAATAATTTATATATATTTATTATATATTATATTTTATATAGATTACATATAAATATATATAAATATATTTACATATAAATATATTTATATAAATATATACATATATACATTTATATATATTTATATATAAATTATAAATTATATATATATTTCCTTTTATATAAATATATATAATTTATATATATTTATTATATATATTTTATATAAATTATATATAAGCATATATTTATATATAAATATATATATAATTATATATATTTCCTTTTAGGAAGATGTTGGTTAGCATGGGGGTGCTGTCATGGTTCGACGTAGACTGTCCCCTGAAGACTTCATGGATTCATGTTCGGAGTGGGTGTAATGGAACCATGAGGGTTGTAGTGTCATCAGTGGATAAATCCATGGTAACGGGTTGACTGGGCGGTGACCTGGGCAGGTGGAGTGTGGCTGGAGAAGGTGGGTGCCTGGGGCTGGGGCTGTAGAAACTGAACTTTTGTCTTTGAATTACCTCGCTTTCTGGTTCTTTCTCTCTCTTTCTTACCTCTGGTCTCCATGACGTGAGAACAGGGCGCTCTCTCTCCCTTTTTCTGCTTCCTGCAACCGCCATGCCCTGACCCACGCTGCAGACCCAGCCTCGCAGGGACTAAAGCAGAAATTTTCCATTAAAAAAAAAAAAAGTGTCGTCAAATGTCAAATCTTTCTCTAACTTGTGTGGTCAGTTGTTTAGGGTGACAGCTCTGAGAATATTCACGGAGGCAGGTACTAAGTCGTAGTTAGGAAAAATAAGTCCTGGGGTTTTTGAGTTTTCAATAAGAGCAATCTAGCTAGCATCTTGTACTAAATATGTCTAAATGACTAGAATACAGAATTTTGAATGTTTGCACATTCAAATAAACACTTTATCGTGCCTTTTATACATGTACGTACGGTATGCATGTATAAAATACATCACACAGTCTCCTCAAACCATAGAAAACAACCGTGTGTCGATCAAAAAGCAAAATTTATCAGTGCGTTCCCTAGGTCTTCTGTGCGGATACCATATCTGAAGATGGCTTCGAGTTAGTGCAAAATGAATGCCTTAATATTCTTTGTGCATTTCAAGATCAAAATATCCTTGTGAAGTTAATTAGGCTGGCATTACAGTCACTTCTTCTGATTAAAAACAAAATTACCCAGAGACAGGCTAAGTATATAGAAAAATGGGATGCCACGGTTCAATGTCCCTGGTCTCTCTCCCCATCTCTCTCTTTCTGATTTTATTTTTTTTTAGTAGAATCCAAAGGCTTTCTCTCTCTCTCCAGGAATACCACACAATTTCCCTCCATCAATAAATCTGTGCTGATAAGAATAAAACTTATTGGCCATGATGATGCCGGCCTGTTAATTCTAGGCCAGGAGCAAGACTTAGCCAGAAACTTTTCCTTCCAAAGAAGGAAAATGATACAATTTCCCTAACCAAGAGCGATTCTTCTTAAAGAAGCATCAGAATTATCTTCTGCAGAGCTGTTCTCGGGTATAAATATAAAAAGAGAATTTAGGATTTCCTTGGTGTTACCCCCGACTGCTTTGTAGAACTGAGAGAGAGGGAATTCAGACATTCCCTTCATCCTATCAGCAAGCTGCTCTTCTTCTAAGGATGACCCACTATCTCTTTCTTTTGCATAAAAAAAAAGTCAAAGCAGCTATCTTCAATTTCTTCCAAAGAATTGGGTCAAGACAAGGGATACTAAGAAGAAAATGTAGGAACAAGGAGACACTGCCCCCACGCCATGCGACTGAGGTAATTCTCCAAAAGGGAGCTCAGTCAGAGTCTGAGAAATGCCAGTGGAGGGAAAAAATGGGTAAAACTAGGATTTCAAGAATCAGGAGGCTCAAGCACATGGGCCCCTCTTCTCAGATTGTTGAATTCCACACTATTTATTTCTACGAGGGACAGAAACGTCCTCGAAACCCTGTGGTTTCCTACAAAGTCATAGAAATTAGGTTTCTTATACGTGTGAGATGTGCTATTTCTTCCTCTAAAACTCTTGTTTACTATCTCTTTTGGAAGGGAAGGAGTTCGTCCTGACAGATAGAGATAAAAGATCTCAACTGATTTGCTGAAGCGCCCCAAAGCTTGATAAAGCATACATTTCTTTTTTTTTTCCTCTAAAGATTTTAAATAACAAATAAAACTGGCGTAAAAATGCACAGCAGGGGAAGTTAGGAAACAAGTTATCTGTTTGGGATTGTGCGTCGTAGTTTATCTGTTCTCTTTTGGGTGAGTGCT
>NC_137792.1:924123-976623 GCF_963383645.1 Muscardinus avellanarius
CCCATGGGGAAACCGACCGGGTTACAGTGCTACTGAGTGAGTGCCTGATCCCACTACCTCCTCAAACCACATATACTGTCTTCTCTTATTAAAAAAAAAAAGAAAAAGAAAAAGAAAAATATCGGAGAGGGGTTAAGAAGGCCGTGGTGGATGCCAGGAGACTGGAGATGCAGACAAAACTTATCCAAATGCACTGGAACTTATGGAAAAATTCCCCGTGAAGGAGGCCTGCTGTTTCTCTATATTGTTAAGCATCTCGAACATCACCTGTAAGGAGAGAGTTTAGCGGAGACCAAGGAGAAAGGCGGTGTTGAAAGCGGTCTCCGCGATGGCGGTTGAGACTTGTATTCAGGAGAAGCAGAAATATGATCCTACCAACCTTGTTTTTTTGGAGAAATTACACCAAATGTCGAATGCTACCGTCACGCATGCTTAGGAACACTGGAAAACATTCAGAGTGGAAAAAGAGCCTGGGAAGGATTTGAAATGGTGGAGGCAGTGGCAATGCCAGTGGCCAATACTCGGGGGAGGCAGAGATCTGATGCATTACACCTGGAACCTTTGAAATAATAACCACAGAGACAGTGATCGGAATCTGCTGAGGGGTTAGGCGGGTGCCGGGGCCAGTGGCTGACATCAGAGCTTGCTGTGAGGCAAGGCCACTACTGAGGCCTCCGTGGCCGGGATTGGAGCCTGCCGAGGGGTTAGACCAATGCTGGGGCCAGTGAGGCCGGCATATGAGCCTGCCGTGAGGCAAGGCCAGTACTGGGGCCTCCGAGGCCGGGATCAGAGCCTGCTGAGGGGTTAGGCCGGTGCTGGGGCCAGCGAGGCCGGCATCGGAGCCTGCCTTGAGGCAAGGCCGTACTGGGGCCTCTGAGGCCGGGATCGGAGCCTGCCGAGGGGTTAGGCCGCTGCTGGGGCCAGAGAGGCTGGCATCGGAGCCTGCCGTGAGGCAAGGTCGGTACTGGGGCCTCCGAGGCCAGGATAAGAGCCTGCCGAGGGGTTAGGCTGATGCTGGGGCCAGCGAGGCTGGCATCAGAGCCTGCCATGAGGCATGGCCAGTGCTGGGGCCTCCAATGCCGGAATCGGAGCCTGCCGAGGGGTTAGGCTGGTGCTGGGGCCAGCGAGGCCGGCATCGGAGCCTGCCGTGAGGCAAGGCTGGTGCTGGGGCCTCCAAGGCCGGGATTGGAGCCTGCTGAGGGGTTAGGCCAGTGCTGGGGCCAGCGAGGCCGGCATCGGAGCCTGCCATGAGGCAAGGTCGGTACTGGGGCCTCCGAGGCCAGGATAAGAGCCTGCTGAGGGGTTAGGCCGGTTCTGGGGACAGCAAGGCTGGCATCAGAGCCTGCCATGTGGCTAGGCCGGTGCTGGTGTCTCCGAGGCCTGGATCAGAATCCTGCCAAGGGGTTAGGCCGGTGCTTGGGCCAATGGCCAGCATCGGAGCCTGCCATGAGGCATGGCTACTACTACGGCCTCTGAGGCCGGGATCAGAGCCAGCCTCATGAGGGGTTAGACTGGTGCAGGGGCCAGCGAGACCAGAACTGGGGCCTCCCATGAGGCAAGGCCGCTGCTTGAGCCAGCGAGGTCTGGATCAGTCCACTGAGTAGCCAGGCCACTACTGGGGCCGTCAAGAGTGGGATCGGTACTTGCAACGCGGCATGCACAGAGAAATATCACAGAAAATATAAATCAGACACTTCTCTTAATCAGCAATAACTAGGAGGAAAAGGGCAACAGGAAGAGGTTGAGCTGTAGAAAGGGCCCTATAGTGAAGCAACTAATGTGACCAATCAGAGGGTATGTAATACTGGAGGACGGAGCCTCTTTAAAACGCAGGAGGTACATAAACATATGTATCAAAGTTAATCACCAAAGAAGCGTGGGATGGAGGGCGGGGAGGGAATGGGATGGGGGCTGGATGAGGGCTAATTGGATGATGTGTGCTTGTATATCCTCTCAAGTATTGTACTCCAATGTGATTGATATATGACTACAATGCACCAATTAAAAAATAAATTAATTAATTTAAAAAAGAAAAATAATAAAATATACCCTGGGTCGTTCCCAGCAATTTTGGATGCTAAGAAGGTTGCTTGACGCACGAATGTTTCTCTTTTCCAAATTTTCTTGGCTCTGTGAGGTGGGTGCTCCCTGGGATCATCTCTCCCTGGCTGGAATCTGCTTGCATTCCCACCTCACAAGCCGTAGGATAATTCGGATTTCTGCTTCCTGTTTCTGCAGCCTCATTGGGCGATGCCCGCCGGAAGCATCGGGAAATTATTGACAAATAATTTCACACAAGAGCGACTGACGGAGCGCGCTCTCAGGTACAAACAGAACGATGCTGCTTGAAGGCCTTCCTTCCTTCCTTCCTTCCCTCCTTCCTTTTCTTTCTTCCTTCTCCTTCCTTTTCTTCCTTCCTTCTTTTCCTTCCTTCCTTCCATCCTTCCTCTCCATCCCTCTTTCCTTCCTTCATCCTTTCCTTCTTTCCTTACCTCCTTCCTTATTTCCTTCCTTTCCTATCTTCCTTCCCCTTCCTTCCTTCTCTCCTTCCTTTTCTTCCTTCCTTCTTTTCCTTCCTTCCTTCCATCCTTCCTCTCCTTCCCTCTCTCCTTCTTTCCTTTCCTTCTTTCCTTCCCTCCTTCCTTATTTCCTTCCTTTCCTATCTTCCTTCCCCTTCATTCTCTCCTTCTTTCCCTCCTTCCTTCTCTCCCTTCCATCCTTCTTTCCTTTTCTTCCATCCTTCCTCCTTTCCTTCCTCTCCTTCCTTCTTTCCTTTTCTTTCCTTCCTTCCTTCTTTCCTTCCCTTCCGTTCTTCCTCCTTTCCTTCTTTCCTTATTTCTTTTCTACCTTCCTCTCCCTCCTTCCTCTCCTTCCTCCTTTCCTTCCTTCTTTTCCTTCCTTTCCTTCCTTTTTCCTCTTCTTTCCTTCCTTCCTCCTTTTTTCCTCTCCTGTCTTCCTTCCCCTTCCTTCCTTTCTTTCCATCCTTCTTTCCTTTCCTTCCTTCCTTATTTTCCTTCCCTCTTTCTTTTCTTTCCTTATTTTCTTCCTTTTTCTCTTCCTTCCTTATTTATTTCCTTCCTTGTTTCTCTTCTTATTTCCTTATTTTCCTTCCCTCTTTCTTTTCTTCTTTCCTTATTTTCTTCCTTTCTTCTTCTCTTCCTTATTTATTTCCTTCCTTATTTATTTTCTTCTTTCCTTATTTTCCTTCCCTCTTTCTTTTCTTCTTTCCTTATTTTCTTCCTTTCTTCTTCTCTTCCTTCCTTCCTTATTTCTTTCCTTCCTTATTTCTTTTCTTCTTTCCTCCCTTCCTTTCTCTCCGTTCTTTCTTTTTCCTTCCTTCCTTCCTTCCTTCCTTATTTTCCTTCCTTCCTCTCTTCTCCTCCCTTCTTTCCTCTCTTCCTTTTTTCCTTCCTCCTTCCCTTCCTTCCTCTTCTTTCTTCCTTCCTCTCTTCCTCTCCTTCCATCCTTCCTTCCTACTTGCCTTCTTTCCTTCCTTCTTTCCTCTCTTCCTGCTTTTCTTCCTTCCTCTCCTATCTTCCTTCCTTCCTTTTTTCCCTTCCTCTCTTCCTCTCCTTCCTTCCTCTCCTCATCCCTTTCTTCCTTCCTCTCCTTTTTCCTTCCTCTCCTTCCTTCCTCTCTTCCTCTCCTTCCATCCTTCCTTCCTTTTTGCCTTCTTTCCTTCCTTCCTTCTTTCCTTTCTTCCTTTTTTCTTCTCCTTCCTTCTTTCCTCTCTTTCTTCTTTCCTTCCTTCCTCTCTTCCTTCCTTCCTTTTTTCCTTCTTTCCTTCCTCTCCTTCCTTCTTTCCCTCTTTCCTCTCCTGTCTTCCTTCCTTCCTTCCTCTCCTTCCTTCATTCCTTCCTTCCTCTCCTGTCTTCCTTCCTTCCTTCCATCCTTCCTTCCTTCTTGCCTTCTTTCCTCTCCTTCCTTCCTTTCTTCTTCCTTCCTCTCCTTCCTTCCATCCTTCCTTCCTTCCTCTCCTTCCTTCCTTCCTTTCTTCCTTCCTTTATCCTTCCTTCCTTCCTTCCTTCCTTCCTCTCCTTCCTTCCTTCCTCTTCTGTCTTCCTTCCTCCCTTCCTCTCCTGTCTTCCTCCCTTCCTTCCTTCCTCTCCTGTCTTCCTTCCTTCCTCTCCTTCCTCCTCCCTCCCTCCCTCCCTCCTTCCCTCTCTTCCTTCCTTCCTTCCTCTCCTGTCTTCCTTCCTTGCTTCCTCTCCTTCCTCTCCTTCCTCTCCTTCCTTCCTCCCTCCCTCCCTTCCTTCCGTATTAGGGACAGGGCAGGCGTCCTGGTCCCGGCCTCCAGCCCTCCGCTCCTCCCTTTGATGGGACCTGGCTGCATCCCGCACACCCTGGCCTCGAACCCGAGGCCCTGTGTCCTTCCTTCCTCCCTTCCTTCCTTCCTCCCTTCCTTCCTTCCTCCCTTCCTTCCTTCTTCCTTCCTTCCGTATTAGGGACAGGGCGGGCGTCCTGGTCCCAGCCTTCAGCCCTCCGCTCCTCCCTTTGCCAGACCCGGCTGCCTTCCCGCACACCCTGGCCTCGAACCCGAGCCCCCGTGTCTGCCCGTCCAGCTCCGGCAGGGAAGGAAGGAAGGAAGGAAGGAAGGAAGGAAGGAAGGAAGGACAGACGGCGCCTCCACGCCGGCCCAAAGGAAGTCTCTATCCACGCGTAAAAACTGCTCACGTCTGCAAACCTGTTTGTTATTTCCTTTGCATTTTTAGATTCGCCATTTTCTGTTTTTATTAACTAGCATCAAAACACCTCAGAGCCGGGCGTGGGGGCGCGGTCGTCATCCCGGTATTCAGAGGCTGACACCGGAGGACCGCGGTTCGAGGCCAGCCCCAGCTACTTAGCGAGGCCCTCGGCAACTCAGTGAGACCCGGTTTCAAAATAGAGAATAAGAAATAGGGCTGGGGGTGGAGCTCGGAGGTCGAATGCCCCTGGGTTTCATTTCCAGACCCGCAAAAAATAAATAAATAAATAAATAAATAAATAAATAAATAAAACAAAATAAATATATACACACACACACACACATATCCTTCCTTTTTTCCTTCTTTTATATATATAAAATAAAGAATTACATATATTGATTATATATAAAATGAAATAATTATATATAAAATAAATAAATATATATATTCCTTTTTCCTTCTTTTATATATATATAAGATAAAGAATTATATATATTAATTATATATAAAATAAAATAACTATATATAAAATAAATAAGTATATATATATATATATATTCCTTCCTTTTTCCCTTCTTTTATATATATATATATAAAATAAAGAATTATATGTATTAATTATATATAAAATAAAATAATTATATATAAAATAAAGAAATATATATATTCCTTCCTTTTTTCCTTTTATATATATATATAAAAAATAAAGAATTATATATATTAATTATATATAAAATAAAACAATTATATATAAAATAAATATATATATATTCCTTCCTTTTTTCCTTCTTTTAAATATATATAAAATAAAGAATTATATATATTAATTATATATAAAGTAAAATAACTATATATAAAATATATATTCCTTCCTTTTTCCCTTCTTTTATATATATATAAAATAAAGAATTATATATATTAATTATATATAAAATAAAACAATTATATATAAAATAAAGAAATATATATATATTCCTTCCTTTTTCCCTTCTTTTATATATATATATAAAATAAAGAATTATATATATTAATTATATATAAAATAAAATAATTATATATAAAATAAAGAAATATATATATTCCTTCCTTTTTCCCTTCTTTTATATATATATATAAAATAAAGAATTATATATATTAATTATATATAAAATAAAATAACTATATATAAAATAAATAAATATATATTTCTTCCTTTTTCCCTTCTTTTATATATATAAAATAAAGAATTATATATATATTAATTATATATAAAATAAAATAATTATATATAAAATAAATAAAGAAATATATATTCCTTCCTTTTTTCCTTGTTTTATATATATAAAATAAAGAATTATATATATTAATTATATATAAAATAAATAAAGAAATATATATATTCTTTCCTTTTTTCCTTGTTTTATATATATATAAAATAAAGAATTATATATATTAATTATATATAAAATAAAACAATTATATATAAAATAAAGAAATATATATATTCCTTCCTTTTTTCCTTCTTTTAAATATATATAAAATAAAGAATTATATATATTAATTATATATAAAATAAAATAATTATATATAAAATAAATGTATATATTCCTTCCTTTTTCCCTTCTTATATATATATAAAATAAAGAATTATATATATTAATTATATATAAAATAAAATAATTATATATAAAATAAAGAAATATATATATATTCCTTCCTTTTTCCCTTCTTTTATATAAAAAATAAAGAATTATATATTAATTATATATAAAATAATTATATATAAAATAAAGAAAGAAATATATATAATAAGGAATTAAAAATAGGGCTGGGGGTGTTGACTGGAGGCAAAAGGCCCCTGGGTTCCATCCCAAGTACAGAAAAAAAAAAAAAAACTAAAGTCATAAATATTTTTATGAGGCCAGAGACATAATTTTTTAGCAGGTCTGGAAGTGGCCCTTCATCTTATCGGGTCCCAGCAGGCCAAGCAGGACAGTCCCTCCACCCACAGACCTTCCATGGCGGACCGGCCTCGGCCTGGTAACCGCAGCCACACTGGCGCCCGGAGTCCGCTTTACTAGACAACAGACGGGACTTCCGGTCACCCTGGCCGGACTTCCCAGGCGGGGCCTGTCCCCAGCCCCAGACCAGCGCGGTTCCTGAAATGGTTCCAGGACACACACGGGCTGCAGTGGGTCCAGGAAAGGCCCCGGGCGGACAATGGCCGGTCTGTTTCTGCATTCCTCATTGCAGTCTTTTTTTTTCTTTTTTTAAATTAAATTATTTATTTTATTCTGGGAAATTCCTTTCCGGCCAGTCATGAGGAGTCAGGATGGCCTAGTCCTGTGAGCAGGACCCTGGAAAAGTCTGTCTTTTCCTAAATATGACTTGTCTTTCTGAGGGGGAGGAACGGAAATCTGCAAAGTGGGGCGCTGGGGCCGGACGTGGGGGCGCACGCTGGTCATCCCGGCGCTTGGGAGGCAGAGACAGGAGGATGGCGGGTTCAAGGCCAGCCTCAGTTACTGAGTGAGACCCTGTTTCCAAATAAAAATATATAAAAAATAAGTCTGGGAGTGTAGCCTGGAGGTAGAAGGGCTTCCAGGAACCCCAGTACCACCAAAATTAATAATAATAATAATAATAATAATAATAATAATACGAATCAGGAAAAGGTTGAGAAAATTTTGAAATATACACACAATGAGAAAATATAGAAATAATAATGATAATAAATATTATTTATATATATCATCATATATAATAAATATTATTTATTTATTATATATAATACATAAATATTACTTATTTATATATGATAAATAAATATTACTTATTTATATCTTATTATATAATTGTTATAATTGTTATATAATAATATATTATATATAATAGTATTTATTTATATTATTTATTTATTTTTTATGATAAATAAATATTACTTATTTATATATTATAAATAAATATTACTTATTTATAAGTTTTTATATAATTATTATAATTGTTATATAATAATATATTATATATAATAGTATTTATTATTTATATTATTTATTTGTTATATATAATAATAAATATTACTTATTTATATATTATAAATAAATATTACTTCTTTATATCTTATTATATAATTGTTATATAATAATATATTATATATAATAGTATTTATTATTTATATTATTTATTTATTATGATAAATAAATATTACTTATTTATATATGATCAATAAATATTACTTATTTATATGTTTTTATATAATTATTATAATTGTTATATAATAATATATTATATATAATAGTATTCATTATTTATATTATTTATTTATTATATATAATAATAAATATTACTTATTTATATATTATAAATAAATATCACTTATCTATATCTTATTATATAATTGTTATAATTGTTATATAATAATATTATATATAATAATATTTATTATTTATATTATTTATTTATTATATTATATATTATTTATTTATTTATTATATATAAATAATTTATTATATAATATATATAATTATTTTATATAATATATAATATAAATATTATAGAAATATATAATATATAAATATAATATTATATAAATATATAATAATTATTATATATGATATTATATATAATATTGTATAAATATATAATAATAATTATATATGATATTATATATAATATTGTATAAATATATAATAATAATTATATATAATATATAATTATTTATTATATAATATATAATATAAATATTATATAAATATATAATATTATATAAATATACAATAATAATTATATATAATATTATATATATAATTTATTGATTATATAATAAACAAATATTCTCCCTCCCTCCCTCCCTCCCTCCATCCCGCATCAGAGCGCGACCCACAGACCGCGATTTGCTCCCTTTCTGGCAGCGACGATAACCAGGAGACAGCCCGCGCCAGGCTCCCATTAAAACCACAAACCAGTTTCCAGTAGAAATCGCATCAAACACCCCTCCCGTGATGGAGGGCAGCGACCTTATAAAGAACATAAAAATTAAAATAAAAAGAGACTTAGCAAACCCGACAGGCGGGTCCTTAACTCCCCAGGAAAGAAAATGGGCCCAAAATAGCACAATTGGCTAGGAGGAGGAGGAGGAGGAGGAGGAAATATGGCGGGGCTGCGGGAGGAGCTCAGCGCTGTCCACGTCTGCGCGGTCCATCCTCAGGACCGCCAGAGGAAAGAAAAAAACACAAAACAACACAGAGACACAAAAGAAAAATGGAATTTTTTCCCCTGTGTAATAGCCAGGCGTCTAAAAAGAGAAGCCGGCCGGGCGTGGGGGCCCTCGCTGGTCATCCCAGCACTGGGGAGGCTGAGGCCGGAGGATCGCGGTTCGAGGCCGGCCTCAGCTACTTACTTAGCGAGGCCCTCTGCCACTCAGTGAGACCCGGTTTCAAAATAAAGAATAAAAAATAGGGCTCGGGGTGTGACCCGGAGGTCGAATGCCTGTGGGCTCCATCCTAATAATTAATAACAATAATTATCATTATTATTATTATCATTATTATTATTATATAATGATGGGTCAGGAGACGTGTGTGTCTTGGAGGTAGAATATTTCTGGGTAAAATCCCAGAATAATAATAATTATTATATTATATTATAATACATGTTGTATAATTTTATTATATAATATTATATAATAACATGATTATAATATTATATTATAATACATATGAATACATATGATATTGTTATAATTTTATTATGTAATATTATTATATCTATATTATTATAATACATATTATATTGTTATTATAATTTTATTATACAATATTATTATATTATATTATATTAGAATACATATGATATTGTTATCATAATTTTATTATGTAACATTATATATAATATAATATTATATTTATATAATTTTATTATATTATATACAATAATATGATTATAATATTATATATTATATTAGAATACATATGATATTGTTATTATAATTTTATTATATAATATTATATATTATATTATAATACATATGATATTGTTATTATAATTGTATTATATAATATTATATATATTATTATAATACATATGATATTGTTATTATAATTTTATTATATAATATTATTATGTATTATTATAATGCATATTATATTATTATAATTTTATTATATAATATTATTATATTATATTATATTATATTAGAATACATATGATATTTTTATAATTTTATTATGTAATGCTATATATAATATAATATTATATTACATATTATTATATAATTTATTGTATTATATACAACAATATGATTATAATATTATATATTATGTTATAATACATATGATATTGTTATAATTTTATTATATAATATTTTATATATTATTATATTATATTATATTACATATATATTATTATTAATTATATATTATATATAATATTATTATATTATATATTATATAATAATAATAATAATAATAATAATAATAAATATAATGAGCCAGGTATGCTGGTTCTTGTTTGTCATCCCAGCGTTCGGGAGGCTGAGACAGGAGGATCGCGGTTCAAGGCCAGCCTCAGCTACTTAGCGAGGCCCTCTGCAACTCATTGAGACCCTGTTTCAAAATAAAGAATTAAAACTAGGGCCGGGGGTGTCGCTCGCAGGTGGAATGCCCCTGGGTTCCATCCCCAGACCTGAAAAAAATTTATATGCATATATACTTATGACCTCGGACTGCGATTTTTTTTTTCAAAGCTGCGAGCATTTGTTTCTTGTTTGATATGCATACTGGGTTATGTGTGTGTGTGTGTTTATTATTTTCATAAATTTTTGGATTTGGTGCTGGGGATTGAACCTAAAAGCATTCTCCCTCCAGGCTACACCTCTGGCCCTTTTATTTATTTAATTTTATTTCATCAAACTGGACCTCAATGTGACCTATGATTCGGGGTTCCAATAACTGTATATTTAAAAATAAATTATACTTTCATTACAAATATATATATAATATATATTTTTTTTAAATTTTGAAATAAGGTCTGGCTACGTTGCCGAGGCTGGCTTTGAACTTGCGAGACCTCCCTGCCTCAGCCTCCCAAGTGCTGGGATCACGGGTGTGCGCCACCAAGCCCTGCTTTTACCTTTATGAATTTTTTTTATATATATATTCTGAAATGCCTTAAAGTGTTTTGATTTAAGAAGCCAGGTTGATTTGCTTTGGCAAAATACGTTCATGACCAGCTGAGTTCAATTTTGGAAAGAAATCTCTTGCCATTTCCCCCACACACACACACACACCCATTGGATGAATTAATTTTATTTTTTTAATTTTAATTTTTAATATTTTTTAATTTTTAATTTTTAATTTTAATTTTTTTATTTTAATTTTTAATTTAATTTTAATTTTTAATTTTTTTAATTTTAATTATTTTTTTAATTTTTAATTTTTAATTTTTAATTTTAATTTTAATTTTAATTTTTTTAATTTTAATTTTTATAATTTTAATTTTCAATTTTTTTAATTTTAATTTTTAATTTTTAAATTTTAATTATTTTTTAATTTTTAATTTTTATTTTTTTTATTTTAATTTTTAATTTTTTTATTTTAATTTTTATAATTTTAATTTTCAATTTTTTTAATTTTAATTTTTAATTTTTTTGATTTTAATTTTTAATTTTTTTAATTTTTAATTTTTTCCCCCCTTACACTTTAACTTTCATAAACATTTCCGCACGGTCTACACCGCAAAACCAGCTTCGTTCATGGTGTGATTTCATAGGCAATCATGTCAGAAGTCGCTGCCCATGGTGAAGACACACACACACACACACACACACACACACACACACACATACAATGCACTGTCTGGAACATTCTCTCCAAAATAGACATTTCCTGAGTTAAAATAATCTCGGAGAAGAAAGCCCGAAAGGTCAGAGAATAATAAAAGCGTCTCATTATGCGTTTACCGAAATGAGTAAACCCTTCCTGCCACGGCTCACAAAGGGCCGCTGTCTGCCGATGAGGCTTCTGTGTCTCTTCTCTGTTCCCCGTGACATTTTTTAATGGTATTTGAAAGGAAAAAAACACAAAAACAAGAATTTTTAAAAGGCCCGTTTTCCAAAAAAAAATAAATAAAAATAAATAAAATTAAATTAAAAAGGAATAAAAAGAAAAGGAGAGAAGGGACAGGGGTCTACAAGTCCTTGAGAAGAGAGCCTGGGCCGCAGGTGCTCCTTGCAGGCGGACGCCGAGGTGCTCTCTGGACTCGTCCTCAGGGACGTCCGCGTTTTAATAATTAGCTCGGGAGCCGTTAATTAGTGCGAAATGCTGAACCACAGAGGGCCCTGCCTGCCTGCCTGTCCCCCACTTCCTTCCTTCCTTCCTCCCTTCCTTCCTTCCTTCCTTCCTTCCTCCTTCCTCCCTCCCTTCCTTCCTTCCTCCTTCCTTCCTTCCTTCCTTCCTTCTTCCTTCCTTCCTCCCTTCCTTCCTTCCTTCCTTCTTCCTTCCTTCCTTCCTTCTTCCTTACTTCCTTCCTTCCTTCTTCCTTCTTCCTTCCTCCCTTCCTTCCTTCCTTCCTTCTTCCTTCTTCCTTCCTTCCTTCTTCCTTCCTTCCTCCCTTCCTTCCTTCTTCCTTCCTTCCTCCCTTCCTTCCTTCTTCCTTCCTTCCTTCCTTCTTCCTTCCTTCCTTCCTTCCTTCTTCCTTCCTTCCTTCTTCCTTCCTTCCTTCCTTCCTTCTTCCTTCCTTCCTTCTTCCTTCCTTCCTTCTTCCTTCCTTCCTTCCTTCTTCCTTCCTTCCTTCTTCCTTCCTTCCTTCCTTCTTCCTTCCTTCCTTCCTTCTTCCTTTCTTTCCTTCCTATTCTTTCTTTTTTCTTTCTTCCTCCTTCTTTCTTCTTTCTTTTCTTTCTTTTTTCTTTATTTTTCTTCCTTTCTTTTTCTTTCTTTTCTTTCTTCTTTCTTTCCTTTCTTTTCTTTCTTCCTTTTTTCTTTCTTCTTTTTTCTTTCTTCTTTCTTTTCTTTCTTTTTTCTTCTTTCTTTATTTTTCTTCCTTTCTTTTTCTTTCCTTTCTTCCTTCTTCCTTTCTTTCCTTCCTATTCTTTTTTCTTTCTTTCTTTCTCCTTTCTTCTTTCTTTTCTTTTTTTCTTCTTTCTTTATTTTTCTTCCTTTCTTTTTCTTTCTTTTCTTTCTTTCTTTTCTTTCTTCCTTTTTTCTTTCTTTCTTCTTTTTTCTTTCTTCTTTTTTCTTTCTTTTTTCTTCTTTCTTTATTTTTCTTCCTTTCCTTTTCTTTCTTTTCTTTCTTCTTTCTTTCATTTCTTTTCTTCCTTTTTTCTTCCTTTCTTTCTCCCTCCTTCTTTCTTCTTTCTTTTCTTTCCTTTTTCCTTTCTTTTTCTTTGCTTCTTTCTTTCTCCTGTCTTTCTTTCTCTCCTTTTCTTCCTTCTTTCTTCTCCTTTTTCTTTCTTTCCTTCTTTCTTTTTCTTTCTTATTTCTGTCTTTCTTTCCTTCTTTCTTATTTGTGTCCTCTCTCTCTCTCTCTCTCTCTCTCTCTCTCCCCCTTTCCATTCCTTATTCTGTCATGAAGACAGACAGACAGAGAGATAGCTATAGATAGAAACTGAAAGAGACAGAGTAAATTCAAGGACAAAACCCTAGAGATGACAAATGGCCAACAATCATAGGCACGAATGGCATATTAAAATTCTTAAGAGCAGCCGGGCGTGGTGGGCACGCTTGTCATCCCAGCATTCGGGAGGCTGAGACAGGAGGATCGCACAGGTTCGAGGCCAGCCTCAGCTACTGAGTGAGGCTCTCGGCAACTTAGTGAGACCCTGCTTCCAAATAAAGTATAAAATAGGTCTGGGAGTGTAGCCCGGAGGTAGAAAAGCCCCGGGGTTCCACCCCCAGTACCATAAATAAATAAATAAATAAATAAATAAATAAATAAATAAAATAAATAAATAAATAAATAAATAAATAAGGCTCAGAGGTAGAATGTCCCTGGATTCAATCCCTAATACCACCAAAAAAAAAAAGAAAAAGAAAAGAGAAAAAAAGGTGCCTGGCGCTACTTTTGCTGAAGTAAAACACATCTCATGAGATGATCCTGGAGGCCGAACATCTTTTCCGTAAAAGACTCGAATGTGAAATTCAAGCTCTGGAGAGGGGGTGGAACCTGGCATTTTACGGTGCTGGATATACTGGGGTAAACAGTCGTGGTTTGTCATAATTTTTTTTTTTTTTTTGGTACTGGGGCTGGAACCCAGGGTCCTTTGACCTCTGAGCCATACCCCCAGCCCTATTTTTTATTCTTTATTTTGAAACAGGGTCTCACTGAGTTGCAGAGGGCCTCGCTAAGTAGCCGAGGCTGGCCGCGAACCGTGATCCTCCGGTCTCGGCCTCCCGAATGCTGGGATGACAAGCGTGCGCCATCACTATTTACTATTTTAAATAGTAAAATATCTAAGAATGTCCTAGGGCTCCTCCGTTTAGGCTTTCCATGTTAAGGAGGTAGAAATATATTGATGGCTTCCAGGAACAAGTCCCAGTCAAGTTACCAGAGATTGGCTGGTGCCCCTCCAATCTCACCATGCGTAAGAAATAAAGATTTATTAGTTGCAATTCGTGAATAAAAGTCATTATTTTTGGCAGATGTTGTGAAAAATTTAATTGCCTTGTTGTTGATAAACTCCGACCGCGGGCTAGTCCATTCTGCTGCCAAAAAATACATTTAGCCTATAATTTATTCCGGAAAGTTTAGAGAGAACAATTTAGTGCTTAAAAAAAAATCGTGCTCTGACCCTGAGAGTTGCGCGCATGCATATATGATATGTTTCTATAACTCTGCATCCCGGTATGATGGATAGTCACACTGTACCAGATAAAAGTATATTTAAGAAATAAAATATATGATTTAAGAAATATAAAAAATAAAATGTATATTCTATCATATAGTTACAGAATATGGAATGGATATATTTTATTATGTCTATATTTTATTTATATCTATTATATTTATATGTCTCTATATATTTATTATATCTATATATACATATAGAATATATGATATATTTTATTGTATATGTTGATAATAATATATGGTGATAATCCCAGCTATAAAAAGAAATAATATTCTGAACTATCTGGACTCTGAAACACACAAGATCCCTGGTGGATGCCCAAAGACAAGATGGTATGAAATCTTATATGTGTTATGCGTTTTTCTATATATAAGACGCCTATATTCAAAGTTTAATTCCTAAATCGTGCCCAGTAAGAAACAAACATCAGGGACTTCCGGGAAGATGGCGACCGAGAAAAGCAGCCTTTACGAGTCCTGCTAAAACTCGATCTCTATTGCCACAAAATCAGCGCTTTTCATAGCCAGAAAACACTAGCAACAGAGAAATTTAAAAAAATGTAAGCACAAGGGACAGAGAAAAAAAGACTAGAAGAACAACCAGAGACCAGAAAAGAAATCCAGCCCGCAATGCGGTGGCGGAGCCGGGCCGGCGCCATCTTCCCTCACAGCTCCAGGCTCCAGAGAGGAAAGGTAAACGAGGAGCTGAAGCGAGCGGCCGCGGATCATTCGGGTGGAATTCAGCAGTTGTTGCAGCGCAAAGAACGCCTAAGACTCCCAGCGGCCCAGCTCATCGCGCCTTCCAGGGACTCAGAACAGAGCTCAAAACCAGAAAATAAATACGTAGGCCTCACGGCCGAGGGCGTGGCAGCGGCGCCATATTGCCAGCAGCGACAGCAAGTTCACCGCGCACCGCGAAAGCTCCTGATCAGCGCGCACGATAACCGGGAGTGAAATTGTGGCCCCTAAAGGAGAAATCCCAGCAACACACCCCCAGGGACTTGCGAAGCTTTGATAATCTCCCTGGGTCCGATATTTTGCAGTCCAACCCAGTGAAGGAGTAGCGGTGGCAAAGATACCACATCCGAGTCGCAGCTCCCCGTGGGAAAACACGCAGCCCGGCACCCTCACGGTCCCGCGCAGCCTCCATTAACTCCCTGGGTCTGAGACTTTGCGATACGACCCAGTAAAGGAGAAATGGCGGCTAATCAGAGGAAGACACGGTTTTGGGGTCTAAGGCTCTCCTCGGCTGCTGTGTTGAAACCATTTGGTTTGGGATATTTATTTTTATTTTTATTTTATGTTTATTTATATTTTTATTTATATTATTTATTTATTTATATTTATTTTTACATTTTACTTATATTTATTTTATATTTTATATTTTATATTTTACTAATATATTTTTATTATTATTTTATTATATTTATTTATTATATTTTATTATTATATTTTATTATTATTTTATTATATTTATTTATTATATTTTATTATATTTTATTATAGTTATATTTTATATTTTATATTTTATTATATTATATTATATTTATTTATTTATTATTATTTATTATATTTTAGTATTATTATTTATATTTATTTATTATATTTTATTATATTTGTATTTTATATTTTATATTTTATTTATTTATTTATTATTATTTATTATATTTATTTATTATATTTTATTATATTTATATTTATATTTTATATTTATTTTATATTTTATTTATATTTATTTTATAATTTATATTTTATACATTATTTTTAATTATATTGTATTATATTTTAGTATTATTATTATCATTTTTATTTATTTATTATATTTTATTATATTTATATTTTATATTATATTTTATTATATTTTATTTATTTATTTATTTATTATTCATTATATTTATTATATTTATATTTTATATTTTATTTATATTTATTTATATTTATATTTAATATTTATTTTATTTTGGGATATTTATTTGGTTTGGGATATTTATTTTTATTATTAAAAATATTATCAGCGCGGATCTAAGTGAGGCTGTGATTGCCTGGATAACTCCATTACTTACCGCCCATCACCAGACTTTCTGCAAAAGCCTCCCCCAACTTTGTTTTGCTGTTGGGGGTTTAATTGACACATTGAAGGTCTTAGGACTTGCTCAGGAGCTGCAATGCCCGGCCTGAATCACGGTCCCCGGAGCCTGAGTGCCCCCAGCAGCCAGTCAAGAGACAATCAGCGGATCCTGGAGACCATGGATCGGGGTTCGAGGCCAGCCTCGGCTACTTAGCGAGGCCCTCTGCAACTCAGTGGGACCCTGTTTCAAAATAAAGAATAAAAAATAGGGCTCAGGTATACCTCAGAGGTTGAATGCCCCTGGGCTCCATCCCCAGACCCGCAAAAAATAAAAATAAAAAAGAATTCAATGTATGCATGTGTATGTTCATGAATGGAAAGAGAGAAAGAAAAAGAAAAATGATGGAAAAGTCTGTAGGGTAACCGGTGAAAATATTCTTTATAACTCCGAGAGTCTCTGAGAATGTGTCTTGGATCAGGCACTTGGATTCTGAATTTCCTCACTTAAATGTTCTTTATTTTCATACTTTATATGCTGCTAGACCCTTCATGTTACAGCTCTGAAAATCCAATGTCTCAAATTTTTCCCAGGGAGACAGAAATCATTCCAAGTCCTGTCATGAACAACTGCTACCACAAGGGGCACTAGACCAGGTGCAAGGCGATTTCTACTGTATTATTGGTGCAATATTTTTAAATTTATTTTTATTGGTGCCTTGCAATCATACATCACATTGGAATATAAGACCTGAGAGGATATCCAAGCACACATCATCAAATTATCCCTCCTCCAGCCCCCATCCCATTCCCTCCCCGTCCCTGATCCCACGCTTGTTTGGTGATTAACTTTGATACATATGTTTATGTACCTCCTGCGTTTTAAAGAGGCTCCGCCCTCCCCTATTCCATACCCTCTGATTGGTCACCTTAGTTGCTTCACTATAGGGCCCTTTCTATAGCTCGACCTCTTCCTGTTGCCCCTTTCCTCCTAGTTATTGCTAATTAGGGGAAGCATCTGGTTTTTATTTTCTGCGCTATTTCTCTGTGCATGCCGCGTTGCAAATACCGATCCCACTCTTGACGGCCCCAGTAGTGGCCTGGCCACCTGGAGGACTCTGATCCTGGCCTCGCTGGCTCAAGCAGCGGCCTTGCCTCATGGGAGGCCCCGATTCTGGTCTTGCTGGTCCCAACACTGGCCTAACCCCTCAGCTGGCTTCGATCCCGGCCTCGGAGGCCCCAGCACCGGCCTTGCCTCACGGTGAGCTCCGATCCCGGCCTTGCTGGCCCCGGCACCGGCCTAACCCCTCGGCAGGCTCCGATCCTGGCCTTGGGAGGCTCCAGAATATTGGTGCAATATTTTAAAGGCTAGCTGGACTTGGTGGTACGCACCCAACATCCCAGTACTTCAGAGGTCGAGAGAGGATTGCAAGTTTGAGGCCAGTTTCCAAATAAAAATAAAATAGGGTTGGGGTGTAGCTCAGAGGTAGAATGCCCCCTGGGTTGAATCCCCAGCACTACCCCCCCCCAAAAAAAAATACAGACAGAAGAAAAAATGACAAAAATTGCTCGAATAGAAAAAATGCTACTCAAAATAATTATCAGATCAATAAACTAATAGTGGAAAGGTAATACAATCTGGGCACATTGGCACAGGCCTGTCATTCCAATACTTGGGAGGCTGAGACTGGAGGTTCAAGGCCAGCATCAGCAACTTAGCAAAGAAACCCTCAGCAACTTAGTGAGACCCTGTTTGGAAATAAAATAAATGAAAAGGAATGGGTTGTAGCTTGGAGGTAGAATGCCCCTGGGTTCATTTCTCAGTAATGCACACACATACACATCAAGAGAGAAGAGAGAGAGAGAGAGAGAGAGAGAGAGAGAGAGAGAGAGAGAGAGAGAGAGAGAATGAATATTAAACTTATTGAATTAAAGTCACGAGGAGGCTGGGTGTGGTGGTGCACGTTTGTAATCCCCACGCTTGGGAGGCTGAGACAGGAGGATCACACAGGTTCGAAGCCAGCCTCAGATACTAAGTGAGGCTCTCAGCAACTTAGTGAGACCCTGTTTCCAGATAAAATATAAAACAGGGCTGGGAGTATAGCCCAGAGGAAGAAAGCCCCTGGGTTCCACCCCCAGTACCACCAAAAAAAAATAAAAGAATAAAAGAATAAAAAATAGGGCTACAGCCGGGCGTGGTGGCACATGCTTGTAATCCCCACGCTTGGGAGGCTGAGACAGGAGGATCGCACGTGTTTGAAGCCAGCCTCAGCTACTGAGTGAGGCTCTCAGCAACTTAGTGAGACCCTGTTTCCAAATAAAATATAAAAAAAGGTCTGGGAGTATAGCCCGGAGGTAGAAAGCCCCTGGGTTCCATCCCCAGTACCACCAAAAAATAAAAATAAATAAATAAATAAAATAAAATGGGTCTGGGAGTAGAGACTAGAGGTAGAAAAGTCCCTGGCTTCCACCCCCAATACCAGCAATAATAAATAAACAAACAAACAAATAAATAAATAAATAAATAAATAAAGCCTGGAGGTAGAAAAGTCTCTGGATTCCACCCCCAATACCACCAATAAATAATAATAATAATAATAATAATAATAATAATAATAATAATAAACAATAAAAATAAAGTTATCAAAACAGAACATAAATTTTACAAAGACTCAAGTTGGGTCAAGTAGGGAACAGTCATCATGGCATCTCCTGGCGTCTTAGGCTGATTCGTGGCAGGACGGAGGGCATCCCTTTACCAAAAATGGCATGGTACTCTGTGGTTGTCTAATTGGACCGTCCTGCTCAGAATCACACAGGGTGATGACAGCGCCGAAGCCCGCGTTCGCATCCTCTAGAGGGAAAGGCGTGAATGAAGCGATAAAGGCAGGTTTGATTGTTGATGGGTGAAATTAAATGCCACCACGCAGCTGCACACGCCCTCAGTTCCCCGACACCCAGGCTTCATTCATAGGTATTTCAGTGAGTGAGCGAGCTCCCCCTCCCCGCACACCTGGGGGCTCCCGGCTGCGGGATCCGTGCTGGGGACCAGGACTCCAGGGGATGAGAGTTGTGTTCAGAGAGAGGAGAGATGACAGATGATGAGAGATAGAAAGATGATGGATAGGGTGGGTAGATGGTAGAGAGATAGATAGATGATAGATAGGGTGGGTGGATAGATGATAGATGATAGATAGGGTGGGTAGATGATAGATAGAAAGATGATAGATAGGGTGGGTAGATGGTAGATAGATAGATGATAGATAGTGTGGGTAGATGGTAGAGAGATAGATAGATAGATGATAGATAGGGTGGGTAGATGGTAGATAGATAGATAGATAGATAGATAGATGATAGATAGGGTGGGTAGATGATAGATAGATAGATAGAAAGAAAGAAAGATGATAGGGTAGATAGATGATAGATGATAAATAGATAGATGAAAGGGTGGATAGATGATAGATAGATAGATAGATAGATAGATGATAGATAGGGTGGGTAGATGATAGATAGATAGATAGATAGATAGATGATAGATAGATAGATAGAAAGAAAGATGATAGGGTAGATAGATGATAGATGATAAATAGATAGATGAAAGGGTGGATAGATGATAGACCGATAGATAGATAGATAGATAGATAGATGATAGGGTGGGTAGATGATAGATGATAGATAGATAGATGGATAGAAAGATGATAGATAGATAGATAGATAGATAGATAGATAGAAAGAAAGATGATAGGGTAGATAGATGATAGATGATAAATAGATAGATGAAAGGGTGGATAGATGATAGATAGATAGATAGATAGATAGATGATAGATAGGGTGGGTAGATGATAGATAGATAGATAGATAGATAGAAAGATGATAGATAGGGTGGGTAGATGATAGATAGATAGATAGATAGATAGATGATAGATAGGGTGGGTAGATGATAGATAGATAGGGTAGATGATAAATAGATAGATGATAGGGTGGATAGATGATAGATAGATAGATAGATAGATATAGATACAGACACAGGATAGATAGATAGATAGATAGATAGATAGACAGACAGACAGGATAGGTAGATAGACAGGATGGATGGATAGATAGATAGATAGATAGATAGATAGATGATAGGGTGGATAGATGATAGATGATAAATAGATAGATAGATGATAGATAGAAAGATGATAGGGTGGGTAGATGATAGATGATAAATAGGTAGATGATAGGGTGGATAGATGATAGATGATAGATAGATAGATGATAAATAGATAGATAGATAGATGATAGGGTGGATAGATGATAGATGATAAATAGATAGATATAGAAAGATGATAGGGTAGATAGAGGATAGATGATAACTAGATAGATAGAAAGATGATAGATAGGGTGGGTAGATATAGATAGATAGATAGATAGATAGATAGATAGATAGATAGGGTAGACAGATGATAGATGATAATTAGATAGAAAGATGATAGGGTGGATAGATGATAGATGATAGATAGATAGATAGATAGATAGATAGATAGAAGGGTAGATAGATGATAGATGATAACTAGATAGAAAGTTGATAGATAGGGTAGATAGATGATAGATGATAAATAGATAGATGATATGGTGGATAGATGATAGATGATAGGGTGGATAGACAATAGATGATAGATAGATGATAGAGTGGATAGATGATAGATGAGAACTAGATAGAAAGTTGATAGATAGGGTGGGTAGATGATAGATGATAGATAGGTGATAGGTAGATAGATGATAGATGATAAATAGATAGGAAGATAGATGATAGATAGATAGATGATAGGGTGGAGAGATGATAGATGATAAATAGATAGATAGAAATATGATAGGGTAGATAGAGGATAGATGATAACTAGATAGAAAGATGATAGATAGGGTGGGTAGATGATAGATAGATAGATAGATAGATAGATAGATAGATGATAGATGATAGATAGATAGATAGATGGTAGGGTAGATAGATGATAGATGATAACTAGATAGATAGAAAGATGATAGATAGGGTGGGTAGATGATAGAAAGATGATATGGTAGATATATGATAGATGATAAATAGGTAGAAAAATGATAGGGTGGATAGATGATAGATGGTAAATAGGTAGATGATAGGGTGCATAGATGATAAATAGAAAGATGATAAATAGGGTGGACAGATAGATGATTGATACATGGATGATTGATAGATAAATAAATAGAATAAATAGGATGGTTAGATGACTGATCGATAAATAGGATGATGAATGATAGATACATAGAATGAATAGATGATAGATTGATAGGATAGGATATATGATAGATAGATGGATGATAAATAGAAAATAGATGATTAATAAATAGGTGATGGATGGGTAGACAGATATAAAGAAAAAAATGAAGGAAAGAGAAAGAAAAATAATGAAAGAAAAAGAAAAGAAAAATGAAAGAGAAAAAAGAAAGAAAGAAGAAAGGAAAGGAAGAAAGAAGAAAGGAAGGAAAGAAAGAAAGAAGAAAGGAAAGGAAAGAAAGAAGAAGGAAATAAAAGAAGAAAAGAAAAGAAATTGTGCTTGTGTGTACGGTACTGGTGATTGAACCCAGGGCATTCTACCTCTGAGGTACATCCCAGCCCTATTTTATCTTTTCATTTTGAAGCGGGGTGTCACTGTGTTGCCGAGGCTGGCCTCATACTTGCCATCCTCCTGTCTCAGCCTCCCAAGATCTGGGATTCTAGTACTTTCTTTAAGGTACATTGTTCTGTAGGCCTGGTCTCGGCACAGTGGCCAGCCCGCTCAACAGAAATAAATCTAAGTGCCAGAAGAAGGGCTCAAGGCAAATAACAAAGAACTTCTCACCATGGATACCTGTAATAAGGAGATTCCCAATGCTATTTTTGCCCCTCAATGGGAATCAAGATGGAAGATTCTCTTTTTGAAAGTAGCTCATGGGTTTCTTCTAAGATACATTGCACAAGAGTATCCTGGAAACCGGGTACTATACTGCATACCTGTAATCCCAATATCTGGGAGGCTGAAACAGGAGCATCCCAGGTTCAAGACCAGCCTCCGCAACTTAGTGAGACCCTGTTTCAACATTTAAATGTTGTGTATTTAAATTTTGTATATTTAAATATACGAAATTGGCCGGGGGTGGTGGCGCACACTTGTCATCCTTGCGCTGGGGAGGCGGAGACAGGAGGATCGTGCTGGTACGAAGCCAGCCGCGCTGGCTTAAGAGACCCTGTTTCCAAATAAAAATATAAAATAGGTCTGGGAGTGTAGCCCGGAGGTAGAAGGGTTTCCAGGAACCCCAGGACCACCAAAAAAAAAAAAAGGATAAATAAACATAAATAAATATACAAAATTGGGCTGAGGGTCGTAGCTCTGAGACAGAATGCTTCTTGGCTCTATTCTCAGTACCCCACGCACAAAGCAAATAAATAAAATACTATCTGGACTATCACATAATACTTCCTCAATGGGGGTCTGAGTAGAACGATAAACTTTTGTTTTCTTTAACTTAAGGGTCATAAGAGTTATCAATCTTGTGGGACGTGGCGGTGGACGACGGTCACCCCAGTACGCGGGAGGCTGAGACACAAGGATTGCAGGTTCGAGGTCAGTCTCAGCAACTTAGCCCAGAAACCCTCAGTCTCTCAGTGAGACTTTCTTTCACAATAATAAAGAAAAAAGGCCGGGGCTATGCCTTGAAGGTAAAATGTTTCTGGATTCAACCCTCAACACTAGAAAAATCAACGATGTTCAGTCTTTACTATAAAATACAAAACAAGAAGTGGTTACGGCCATCGCTGACTTTTCTTGTCATCAGTTTTGATGGTGTGTGTGAGTGCGTGTGTGCGTGTACCAAAAAAGGAGAGAGAAAAAAATCTTTAATTTTACAATGCACAGGCATTTTTTTCCCTCGGCTGGGAAATAGGATTCTTGCTCTTTGGATTTTCTGCACCTTAGGTATTTATTGATTTCTGGCGATAAAATGTCAGTCAGTGTTCACTTCCCCAACGCTTCGAGTTTACCAGGGAAAAGATGTAAAGGCTCGTGGGGTGCGCGTCTGGTTATCTTTGCTGCCTGTGATGCCCTCAATTTTATCATTTTTCAGCCTAGAATAACCCAGCTGTAGACGTCCTGCAGAGATGTGCAGGGTCCCATCGATCCAAGTGGCACCCTACGGATATGAGTGGCGTGCCCTTCTCTTAGTTGATGCAAGGGGAGATGTTAAATTGAGCAGTTTAGTTGTTGCTTAAGATGGGATACCTTTGAGGAGCAGATTTCAACCTAGCAAATGTCCTCCTTGGCTTTCTGTTACTGTAACTGAGTATCTGAGGCTGGAAAAATGGTAAAGAAAAGAGGTTCCTTCTGATTCAGGGCTCCAGGGGAAAAGACTCCATTGAAGAATTAAGATTTTTTTTTTTTTTTTTGCAGGTCTGGAGATGAAACCCAGGGGCATTCGACCTCTGAGCTACATTCCTCACCCTAATTTTTATTTATTTTTTGAAACCGGGTCTCACTGAGTTGCCGAGGGCCTCACTAAGTAGCCGAGGCTGTCCGCGAACCGCGGTCCTCCGGTCTCAGCCTCCCGAATGCTAGGATGACGAGCGTGCGCTGCCACGCCCGGCTGAAGAATTAAGGTTTTGAAGTTTTGAGGCGCACACTAAACCCATAAAACTAAGCTATGACCTCCCATAAATTGTTTGTTTGGGCTTTCTGACATCCGTCCTCTGTCTTTCAGTCAAATACCATCGGAAATAGACCAGCAATTGAAAAATCTGGATTTAGTACTGGTTGCAAATAGATGTGGGGATTTATTGGAAGACCTGGGGAGTAACCAAGGAGTTAAAGGGTTATGCTAGTTTGAGTGTACTCACAAAGAAAGTCAATTTTATATCTGATTATTAACGTTTGGATGCGAAATGGCCTGGGCCCCCGTATAGCAAGTTTCAAAGATGAGATCTGGAAAAGTGGTTGACTCGTGTGACTTCTGACCTTATCATGGGATTGATGAATTACAGATTAATGGATAATTGGAATTGGTAGAAACTATAGCGAGCGGGACTCTGTATAAAGGAAACCTTCCCTGAGCTCAATCCCCAGCACCAAGAAAGAGAAAGAAGCCGGGCGTGGTGGCGCACACTTGCAATCCCAGTACATGGGAGGCCGAGACAGGAGGATCGCACGGGTTCGCGGACAGCCTCGGCTACTTGGTGAGATTTGTTTTTCAAAATAAATAATAAAAAAAAAAGATATGGCTGAAGGTATAGCTCCGAGGTAGAATGTCCCTGGGTTCTATCTCCAGTGCCACATAAAAAAGAAAACCATATTAAAATAAAATGAGGAATGGGTTTAACTTAGTGGTACGATGCCCCCGGCTTCCAGAAATAAAAAAGCCATTATTAGATATAAAATGTCCCCTGAAGAGTTCATTTATTAATATTCAGGGTTGATATAGTTGAAATAAAAGGGCTGTAATCTCAGCAGTGGATAAATCCATGGTAATGAGGGCCTTTGGCCTCCATGATATGAGGAGCAGAGCCACATCCTCTCTTTCTATCTCTGTCTTCACCCACAGCCATGTCCCGAGATCCGTGGTCCCCGGCCTCACGTGGACTGAACCCAAAATCATAAGGAAAAAAAATATTTTTTCTCAGCCAGGCGTGGTGGCGCACGCTTGTCATCCCCGTGCTTGGGAGGCTGCGACGGGAGGATGGCGCAGGTTCGAGGCCAGCCTCAGCTACTTGGTGAGGCTCTCAGCAACTGAGTGAGACCCTGTTTCCAAATAAAATATAAAATAGGTCTGGGAGTATAGCCCGGAGGTAGAAAAGCCCCTGGGTTCCACCCCTGGTACCATGTGGAGCCCAAAAGACTAACTCGGTTAAAACTGGTCCTACCCATGACCCGAGGAGGTTTTAGCTGGTGTGGACTTGTTCACGGTGGTTATTATCTCTTTACTCCTGAACTATAAAGTCCCCTAGTCTAGGAAGCAAGAAGATGTCCGAACCGTATCATAAACCCAGTGAAGACCTTGATGTGCCGCAGGAACACGTTTTAAATTCTCCAAGGGACATTCGTGAATTTACTATCTCCTGGGAAAACGTCTGCCGGGCGCATCAAAGTCTACACCCTGCAACCGAGTGAACCACCCGCCGTGTCCTGCAAAGCACATTCTGCCGTAGTTTGGCATGATGGGATGGCTTAGAGGTGATGGATTTTTTTTTTTCTTGGTGGTACTGGGGTTCCTGGAAACCCTTCTGCCTCCGGGCTACACTCCCAGGCCTATTTTATATTTTATTTTATTTATTTTTACTTTTATTTATTTTATTTTATTTATTTTTGGTGGTACTGGGGTTCCTGGAAGCCCTTCTACCTCCGGGCTACACTCCCAGACCTATTTTATATTTTTATTTGGAAACAGGGTCTCCTAAGCCAGCGAGGCTGGCTTCGAACCTGTGCGATCCTCCCGTCTCTGCCTCCCAAGCGCGGGGATGACAGGCGTGCCCACAGCGCCTGGCTTTATTCTTTATTTTGAGACAGGGTCATGCTGGGTTGCTGAGAGCCTCACTAATTGCTGAGGCTGTCCTTGAACCTGCAATCCTCCTGTCTCTGTCTCCCAAGTCGTGGGATTACAGGTATCACCACACCTCCAATCCCTGCTTTTTCTTAAAAAAATTTATGTAGTCAACCTGATAAAGAATGTGAGTCAAATTTTTTTTTCCCCAGAACTGCTGTATATCATTTTCCATGCAGTATACGTGCTTGGCTCAGCGAGCTTGGCTATCTTTAAGACGACTCCGTATCAGGAAGCCGTCCTGGGGGTCACAAATGAACTCTAGATAGACTGGGGTCTGGAATTCAGAGTGGAGAAGGTGGAGGTCAGGCTTCCCTCTGATTAAAAAAAAAAAAGCAAATTCAAACACCTCCTTGGTGAACACTAAAACATAAATTTAATATAATTTTTGTGCATCATAAAAAAATTCTTCTTCTTTGTGATTTTTTTTTTCCACAACTGTTTAAAAATATGAAATCCCTTCCCGGCAGTCTGATGACTCTCGTCTAGCCATCCCAGGCAACATTAACCTCTTCCCTGAGGACTGACTTCCTGACTTTGCACTCGCCGGGGGCTGTGAAGGCCCTTGGCAGGAGGGCGTCTTGCTTATTATTAAAAATTCAGCTCAGAGTTTCAGTGCATTAGGTCTCCATGGCTCTAAAATATCCCCAAGGTATGAGATGAAGTTTCAGTCGCTTAAACTTCTGCAGACAATGTGCATTGGTCTCGGACAACAATTCCAGTGCTGAGCTGGACCGCTTAAAATGTGGAAGGAGGAGCCGCCGGCCCACTGTCCTCAGCCTTGATGTCCTACCTGCATCTCTATAGTAAGAGGAGCGATCAGTCACTACGCATGGTCGCTGAGGCTCCAGGATTTTTACAGACAACACGAGGACTTGTTTTGTGTGACCCGGTCTTCCAGCCTGGGTGGGTCAGCTTTGCGACACTATAACAGACACCAGAGGCAATCAGCTTATTAAGAAAAAAGGTTTATGTTGGTTCACAGCGTTGAAGGTTTCAGCTCATGATCAGTGGGTCTCATTGCTTTAAACAAGGTAGCAAGCCCATCACGGCAGAAGTTTGGGGTAGAGAAAAAGTATTTTTTCGTGGCTCTAAAGCAAAAGAGAGAAAGAGAAAAATAGAAGGGTCCCATAATGTCTTTCAAAAGCATGCTCCAAATAAACTAAAGACCTCCCTCTGGACTCCTTCCTTCCTTCCTTCCTTCCTTCTTTCCTTCCTTCCTTCCTTTGTCCCTTATTTCTTTCTCTCTGATTCATTTCTCTCTCTCTCTCTCTCTCTCTCTCTCTCTCTCTCTCTCTCTCTCTCTCTCCCCTTTTTATTTTGAAACAGGGTCTTCATTTTATTTTGACACAGGGTCTTCTTTTTATTTTTTTATGTTAATACTTTTATTTTTTAAATTTATTGGTGCTCTATTGCCAGATTGCTGAAAGCTTCGCGAAGTCTCTGAAGCCGGCTTCCAGCCTACACTCCTCCTGCCCTTGTGTCACGGTTTGCATTCAGAATGGTCTCCCGGCCCTCTGGAAGCAGGGCTTGGTCGTAATGTCATCGGTGGGTGGAATCCATTGTTGTAGATGTACTGGGTGGTCACCTAGGACGTGTCTGGGGAAGTTGGGTCCCTGGAGCTGTGATTTTCAGGACTGAGTTTGTGCCCTTGAATCTCCTTGCATGCTCTCTGGTGCTTTCTCTCTCCTCTCTCCTCCCCTCTCCCCTCTCCTCTCTCCTCCTCCTCCTCCTCCTCCTCCTCCTCCTCCTCCTCCTCCTCCTCTTCTTCTTCTTCTTCTTCTTCTTCTTCTTCTTCTTCTTCTTTTCTCCTCTCTTTCTTCTTCTTCTTCTTCTTCTTCTTCTTCTTCTTCTTCTTCCTTCTTTCTCTCTCTCTCTCTCTCTCTCTCTCTCTCTCTCTCTCTCTCTCTCTCTCCCTCTCTCTCTCTCTTGCTTCCAAACCCCATGATCTGAGAGCAAAGCCCCTGCTCTCTCTCTTTCTCTTTCTCCATTTTCCATTCCTGCCATGTTCTGAGATCCGCAGTCCCCGGTCTCAATGGGACTGGACCCAAAATCCCCAAGAAAACTGTGAGCAAAAAAAAAAAAAAAAAAAAAAATTCTCCCTTCCTCTAAGTTACATGGTCAGGTGTTTGGAGTATAGCAGTGAGAATGTTGGTGTTTGGAGCATAGCAGTGAGAATGTTGGTGTTTGGAGCATAGCAGTGAGAATGTTGGTGTTTGGAGCATAGCAGTGAGAATGTTGGTGTTTGTTTGGAGCATAGCAGTGAGAATGTTGGTGTTTGTTTGGAGCATAGTAGTGAGAATGTTGACGAAGACAGTCAGGGATTCCAGGTGTGCACTCTCAGGCCCAGCTAGACCCCAACTCGGACGAGATCCATGATCTCCCGCCCTGGTAATCTACACCCACGCCATAGCATCCACCATCCCGGGTCGTCTCCAACTCCGGCCTCCCCCAGAATCAAAGACACCACCAGTTTTCTGCCTCCTTCCTGCGATCCCAGGTCACCTGAGGCTGGAACTATATTTTATTTATTTATCATTGTTTTGCCAAACGCTGTGCTGAGATACATGCATTTTTTTTCTTCTTTGCAATGCATGGACAAATAAGTAAATTGATTAGTGATAGCTACGGTGAGGTGTCGAGCTCGCCCCATTCCGCTCCCACGTTCAAGACCTGCGTAATATCTATTCTTACGTTTGTCTTCCCGACTTATGAGGCGGAGAAAGAAGTCGCACATTATTTTTTTCATTATTTTAACACTTCTTGACCTTTGGAGGTTCATGCATATGCATGGGACTCTTGTCAATATTTTTTAAAAAAAACTCTTCAGTGTAAGTGGCCATTACTCTGTTCTTGTCCAATTCCCTACGCCAAACATCTCAAAGAATTTTCCAGTGACTAGTGAACTTAGTGGCCATTGGCTAACGGTATTGAGGCCACCCTAATCAGTTTTTTGGGGAAAATATAGAAAATAATATCCACTTTAGAGAGGTATATTTAAATATAAATTTAATCTTCGAGGCAGTTAGGAAAATGCCTGATGGGAATCGCTTTTGCAAGATCGTAATGCTCTGTTAGAATCCCAACGAGTGTCTGATTCATTATTAAAATTTAAAATCACAAAATACTCTATGATGTATTCAATGTAATGACTTTCTCACTCAATTTTTCTAATCTCAATTTTTTATCCCGTAGGGTTTTTTTTTTTTAATCCCCCCTCAGTAATTGTCCAGAGCTTTAAATAAAAGAATGGTAGCGATTGAATCTTCTCACGTCTCTATTTTTAGATTCACATCTCAGAGCTGGCAGCACTAGCAGCCGGGTTTAGAAAAGAAAAATGTGTGTGAAGACGGGAAATTATCCTAAGCTATTATATGTCCTTCAGTTCGCCAAGAAAAAAAAAAAAAAGATTAGGGGAATAAAAAAAAAGTCTTTGTTTTTTGGACAGATGGTCTCTTTATGTTAGGTTGTAGAGGCTGGCCTCCAACCCATGAACCTCTTATCTCAGCCTCTCAAGTTCTGGGATAAAAGGTAAATATCATTGTACTAGGCAGGATAGCAGGTCATTTTTATTTTATTGGAGAATAATTTATTGGGAATGGTTTTTATTGGGAAATAATAATGTAATTCCTAAGTTTGGAAATGGTTCCCGTATGGGTTGACACAAGGACCCCAAATTCTCCCTTTTTTTTTGACCAGACTCACTTCTGGTTGTCCCTGAGACACAAAACCTTCCAGCCTAGGACCCAAATAATTCTCGAAGTTGCTTCAAGCTTTTTTATTTTTATAGATACAACCATAAAAGGTTGTATTGTACCACCGTGGTTATATTATTGCTGAATTCACGCCTCCGGCCAAAATTAATTGTGTCCTACGCACCATTTCTCAATTACAGCGTGGGCAACATTGCGGTCGACGCCCATTGAATAGACGTATTGTTCAGTATCTCTCAGAGCCCAGACTTGGCTCTGGAGCTAAAGGTTAAATAAATTCAAACACACCGGGAAGGAGGTTGGTTGAACAACGAAGGCTTAGTTTGAAATTTTTTACCCATTTATTAATTTTTTACGGTACTGGGGCTTGAACCCAGGGGTGTTCTACCTCTGAACTATACTCTCAGAGCTATTTTTGTTTCATTTTGAAATAGGGTGTCATTACTGGCTAAGTTGCTGAGGCTGGCCTCGAACCTGAAATACCCCCATCTCGGCCACCCAAGTACTTAGATGATAGTCAAGTACCACCACGCCATGATAGCCCCTTTCAAATAAGGGCAATTTCTTTTTAAAAAGAAAAACAGCCGGGCGTGGTGGCGCACGCCTGTAATCCCAGCATTCGGGAGGCTGAGACAGGAGGATCGCGGTTCGAGGCCAGCCTCAGCTACTTAGCGAGGCCCTCTGCAACTCAGTGAGACCCTGTTTCCAAATAAAGAATGAAAAATAGGGCTGGGGGTGGAGCTCAGCACAAAAAAAAATTAAGAAAAAAAAGAATTAACTTAAAGCATACTTACTAGGGATTGGAAAAATAATCTGCATTCCTAGTAATTACAATCCCAATCCCTGGTAATTGGGAAATACCTAGTAATTATAATTTCAATGCCTACTAATTAAAAGAGGCACTGAGTTTGACCAGTGCACACACTGTACGGGTGTATGAAAAAAATTATGCTGAACCTGATTACTACGTAAAATTCATATCCATTCATAGAATTCTTATGATTTTAAAAAGAGTTTTTTAAAAAGAAACCATAAACTGGGTGCACGCTTGTCATCCCAGCATTCGGGAGGCTGAGACTGGAGGATCGCGGTTCGAGGCCAGCCTCAGTTACTTAGCGAGGCCCTCTGCAACTCAGTGAGACCCTGTTTCCAAATAAAGAATGAAAAATAGGGTAGGGGGTGTAGCTTGGAGGTTGAATGGCCCTGGGTTCCATCCCCAGTACCAAATAACAATAATAATAATAATAATAATAATAATAATAATAATAATAAGGCTGGGGGTATAGCTTGGAGGTAAAATGCTCCTGGGTTCCATCCCCAGTACCATATAATAATAATAATAATAATAATAATAATAATAATAATAATAATAAAGGCTGGGGGTATAGCTTGGAGGTAAAATGCTCCTGGGTTCCATCCCCAGTACCATATAATAATAATAATAATAATAATAATAATAATAATAATAATAATAATAAGGCTGGGGGTGTAGCTTGGAGGTAAAATGCTCCTGGGTTCCATCCCCAGTACCATATAATAATAATAATAATAATAATAATAATAATAATAATAATAATAATAAGGCTGGGGGTATAGCTTGGAGGTAAAATGCTCCTGGGTTCCATCCCCAGTACCATATAATAATAATAATAATAATAATAATAATAATAATAATAAGGCTGGGGGTATAGCTTGGAGGTAAAATGCTCCTGGGTTCCATCCCCAGTACCATATAATAATAATAATAATAATAATAATAATAATAATAATAATAAGGCTGGGGGTATAGCTTGGAGGTAAAATGCTCCTGGGTTCCATCCCCAGTACCATATAATAATAATAATAATAATAATAATAATAATAATAATAATAAGGCTGGGGGTGTAGCTTGGAGGCAGAATGCTCCTGGGTTCCATCCCCAGTACCACATAATAATAATAGTAATAATAATAATAATAATAATAATAATAATAATAATAATAATAAATATAGGGCTGGGGGTGTAGCTCGGAGGTAGAATGCTCCTGGGTTCCATCCCAAGTACCATATAATAAATAATAATAATAATAATAATAATAATAATAATAATAATAATTGGGCTGGGGGTGTAGCTTGGAGGTAGATGTCCCTGGGTTCCATCCCAAGTATTACAAAAAATAAAAAATAAAGGTCAAGAAGAAAGTGGCGTCTGAAGGTCACCGCTGGGTAGCCACCTGGCCCAGGTGGCGCCTGCCTAGGGCGAGGTCTGGAAGTGGACGCTCGTGGCGTGGGGAGCAGGTGATTCTTTCTAAGTCCCCGACAGTCCGTGCGGCCTTGTGTGTTTGCCCAGCAACGTCCGAGCTAAAAATGGAATCCGGCTGATGGATGACTCTTGGCCGGCGTGTTAAGAAGCAGAGAGGAATCATTTTTCAGAAGAAAAGTTGTCGATGGGGCCGGGAAGGGGATGAGGGATGGAGATGGCCGGGGGATGCTGTGGGATTTTCAGAGCAGAGGATGGGGAGATGCTCCTCTCTGGTCCCCAGTCTTCCCCCATAATAAAAATATTAATAAAAATATTCCCCCATAATAAAATATTCCCCCCATAATAAAAAATATTCCCCCCATAATAAAAAATATTCCCCCCATAATAAAAAATTCCCCCCATATTAAATATTCTCCCATAATAAAATATTCCCCCCATAATAAAAAATATTCTCCCATAATAAAAAAAATTCCCCCATAATAAAAAAATTCCCCCATATTAAAAATTCCCCCCATAATAAAAAACATTCTCCATAATAAAAAATATTCCCCCATAATAAAAAATATTCCCCCCATAATAAAAAATTCCCCCCATATTAAATATTCCCCCATAATAAAATATTCCCCCCATAATAAAATATTCTTCCCATAATAAAAAATATTTCCCCCATAATAAAAAATATTCCCCCATAATAAAAAATTCCCCCCATATTAAATATTCCCCCATAAATAAATATTTCCCCCATAATAAAAATATTCCCCCATAATAAAAAATATTCCCCCCATAATAAAAAATTCCTCCCATTTAAATATTCCCCCCATAATAAAATATTCCCCCATAATAAAATATATTCCCCCCATAATAAAATATATTCCCCCCATAATAAAATATATTCCCCCCATAATAAAAAATATTCCCCCATAATAAAATATTCCCCCCATAATAATAAAAAATATTCCTCTGGATAATAAAAGAAAGAAGGCCTGCAGAGATAGAGCACTTTGGCAGGAGGTGTGCAAACCCAGGCATGGCTGTTCCCGATAATGTCTCTTTTTCTCTCTGCACAGAAACAAAGATGGTGAGCTACCGGGGAGGGAGAAGGGGAGAGGACTGGAGAAAAAAAATGGGTGTACGATGGCAAAAGCCACCCTGAGAAATGGGAGAGGGGGTTATCAGGCGGCCCCATCACAACGGTCCATGGCTTCTGTTAATTTGAGGGCTGGGATGACAACGGGGGCGTCCATTTGATGGTGGACGGGCTGGGCTCGGAGGTACCAGGAGGGACCCGAGGATGGCTGGGTTGGACTATGATCTGGGATTGGTGGGACCAGCTCGGCCCAATTGATGGAGGAATTCAACAGTGACAGATATGAGAGTCAGGTTCAGATTTCGATGGTCTGCCTCAGGAGACGGTGACTGAATTATATTGCATTTGTGCAAAGAAAGAGGCCACTTTATTTTTTTTTTTAAGGGAAAGTTTACAAAAGAAATTGTATAAATTTTTGGCCGTGGAGGCGACCGAAAATAAAATCACATCTCCCCATGATGAGTTTCACGTGGCTTCCTAATGGCCGGCACATGGACAACAGTCATTTGTCGGCGTGATTCCTTCGTCTAGGATATGGGGGAAGGATCTTTTTTTTAAAAAAAAATGTAAGCCTGAGATGTCAGCTCACCCCAATTTGGATGGAAACCATCAAGAAGTCAAACAACAATCTATAGCCAGACGTGGAGGCGCACGCTGCTCATCCCAGCATTTGGGAGGCCGAGACGGGAGGATGGCGGTTTGAGGATGGCCTCAGCTACTTAGCGAGGCCCTCTGCAACTCAGTGAGACCCGGTTTCAAAATAAAGAATAAAAAATAGGGCTGGGCGTGTAGCTCAGAGGTATAATGCCCCTGGCTTCCATCCCTGGTAGTACAACAAAACAAAAGAAAAAACAATCCATGCTGGTGAGATTGTGGGGAAATAGGAATTCCTTTGCACTGTGGTTGGGGTTGCAAGTGAGCGCAGCCACTATGGAGACCAGGGTAAAAATTCTTCAGCATACTGGGAATAAATCCACCACAAGACCAAGCTATACCTAACTCCTGGGGATCCGTGCACAGGAACTGAAGTCAGAATATTATAGTGATCCCTGATCACCCATGTTCATGGATACCGTTCACAGTAGCCGCCAAATCCCGGAACCATCCCGGGTGTCCGTCCACAAATGAAGAGAGTGTAAAATTATAGGGTGCGCAAACAATGGAATTCTACTCAGCCGTGAGGAACGGCATCATCACATTGGCAGGAAAAATGGATGGAATTGTAGAATGGTCCACTAAGCAAGATCAGCCAGTCTCAGAAAGTCAGAGGTCCTGTGTTTTCTCGTCTATGTGGAAGCTAGAGAAATTAGGGAACAAGGGGGCTCTCCACATCAAGATGGAAAAACCCCAGTGGAACAGGGAGAGGGTCTAGGAGAAGGCGGGTTGGGGCAGAAACTTGATAAACAAAACACTTTAATTTATTATTATTATTATTATTATTATTATTATTATTATTATTATTATAGTACTGGGGATGGAAGCCTGGGGCATTTGACCTCCAAGCTACACCCCCTGCCCTATTTTTTATTCTTTATTTTGAAACAGGGTCTCACCGAGTTTCTGAAGGTCTCACTAAGAAGATTAAAAAGCACCAATAAAAGTATATTTGGAAAAGATGCTTCTACAGCCACGGGTCTCATTTGTCTAAGAAACCAATAAAGCAATCCGTTTCTTGCATCTTAAAGAAATGAAGACATCCCATCAGGATCGTCCCCGCCAACACTGGTGCGCTCTCTCCGACCGTGAAAATTGCCCTTCAGATAAGACCCCAGACTGCAAAAATGATAGCCATTATTTTCTGTTTTTTTGTTTTCTGTTTTTCTTCCAGCAACAACATTTGCTCTGAAAGATGGGACTCAATTACGAAATGTCTGTGGACTAACACCACGAGCAGAAGACACAAACCTAGGGGTCAAGCATGAAATAAGTAAAGTCTTGACAGGCGTGGTGGCGCACGCTGGTTATCCCAGCATTGGGGATAATATTTCAAACACCTGGCTAATGACTAGGGAAACCAAAATTTAGGAAAATGGTAGTGATCAGTGAATTCTTTATCTAATAAAATGGGTTCCCGCCTTAAAATAGTAAGCTACTTGTAAAAGTATTGCTCATATTATATATATTATATATTATATTATTATATATTATATTATTATATATTATATTATTATATATTATATATTATTTATTATATTATTATATATTATATATTATGAGTATATATAATATATATTATGAGCAAATATATATATAATGAGCAAATATATATATAATGAGCAAATATATATATAATGAGCAAATATATATATATATAATGAGCAAATATATATATTATGAGCAAATATATATATATATTATGAGCAAATATATATATATATTATGAGCAAATATATATATATTATGAGCAAATATATATATATTATGAGCAAATATATATATTATATTATGAGCAAATATATATATATAATGAGCAAATATATATATATATATTATGAGCAAATATATATATATTATGAGCAAATATATATATTATGAGCAAATATATATATTATGAGCATATATATATATATATATATTATGAGCAAATATATATATTATGAGCAAATATATATATATATTATGAGCAAATATATATATTATGATTATGAGCAAATATATATATATACATATATATATACATATATATATATTATGAGCAAATATATATATATTTCAATTCTGTATTCTTTGCTGGTGATTTCTCCATTTAAAAATTCTCGTTACAGCGCAGTCCAGAAGCCCGGGACGTCCTTTAGAAGAAAGATGCTTACGTTGTCTGAACGTTGTTCGGGCTTGAGTTATAGGACCAGCGGCTGGGAGCTCCGTGCGAATAAATCAACCGTGCATTTGCAGCAAGGTGTCTTTGTACAGAGACACACATAAAATAGGCTTATCCACGGAGCAGCTGATAAAGATGCTGTAACCAGGGGGCTCACGGAAAGTTAACCACGTCACCTAGTAACCATGATAACTTACAAAAACATAACTGTCATGAACACAGAGACTCAGCGGTACCTGCAAATTATAAATTTATTTAAACAAGCGTTACCCCATGCCTATAATATCCCAAACACTTTGCTAATTACTAGGGAAAGCAAAATTTAGAAAAATTATATTGATCGATGAATTCATTATCTAATAAAATGGGCCCCCGCCTCATAATAGGTAAGCCATTTGTAAAAAGTATTGCTATTATTATTATTATTATTATTATTATTATTATTATTATATTTTTGGTGGTACTGAGGTTCCTGGAAACCCTTCTGCCTCTGGGCTACACTCCCAGACCTATTTTGTATTTATTTATTTATTTATTTATTTATTTTTATTTTTGGTGGTACTGGGGTTCCTGGAAACCCGTCTACCTCCAGGCTACACTCCCAGACCTATTTTGTATTTATTTATTTAATTATTTATTTATTTTTATTTTTGGTGGTACTGAGGTTCCTGGAAACCCTTCTGCCTCTGGGCTACACTCCCAAACCTATTTTATATTTATTTATTTATTTATTTATTTATTTATTTATTTATTTATTTATTTTTATTTTTGGTGGTACTGGGGTTCCCGGAAACCCGTCTACCTCCAGGCTACACTCCCAGACCTATTTTGTATTTATTTATTTATTTATTTATTTATTTATTTATTTATTTATTTTTATTTTTGGTGGTACTGGGGTTCCCGGAAACCCGTCTACCTCCAGGCTACACTCCCAGACCTATTTTGTATTTATTTATTTATTTATTTATTTATTTATTTATTTATTTATTTTTATTTTTGGTGGTACTGGGGTTCCCGGAAACCCTTCTACCTCCAGGCTACACTCCCAGACCTATTTTGTATTTGTTTATTTATTATTTATTTATTTATTTATTTATTTTTATTTTTGGTGGTACTGAGGTTCCTGGAAACCCTTCTGCCTCTGGGCTACACTCCCAAACCTATTTTTTATTTATTTATTTATTTATTTATTTATTTATTTTTTTATTTATTTATTTATTTATTTTTATTTTTGGTGGTACTGGGGTTCCTGGAAACCCTTCTACCTCCAGGCTACACTCCCAGACCTATTTTTTTTTTAATTTTTTTATTTGGAAACAGGGTCTCTTCAGCCAGAAGAGGCTGGCCTCGAACCTGCGCCATCCTCCTGTCTCCGCCTCCCAAGTGCGGGGATGACAAGCGTGCGCCACCACGCCCGGCCTGTTCATATTATTTTTTATTGATAAAATCCAACTGTGTACATGAATAGGGCTTGGTGTGATGTTCTGATATATGTCCAACGTACCTGGATTCAGTCAAGCTAATTAACAGATGCACACCGCATTTATAATTAAGTCCAGACATTGGGAATTTAACGTCTTGAGTTTTTTTTTTTTTTTTTCAAATATACTAGAAAATTATCATCGCTGTTCACCCAGCTATGTAATCCATCTCGAAAGCCATTTCTCCTGTCCAACTAAAAGTTTACACCCTTTGATCAATTTCTTCCTCCTTCCTCTTTTTTGGCCCTCCAGCCCTGGTAACAATCATTCCACTGGCGACATCTGTGAATTAGACTTTATTGGCTCCGGTGCCTGGCTTCTTTGCACTTTGCCCTGAATCCTCCCACTCATCCATGTGGTCACAAATGGCGGCATTTCCCCCTTCATGAAGCCTGCATAGCACTGCATTTTGAATACTTTATTAATACAAGACATTCTAGCTCCAATTTATACCCCCCGGTCCCTTTTTATTATTATTATTTTTTTTTATATTGAAACAGGGTTTCTCCAAGTTGGGGAGGCTGGCCCTGAACTTGAGACCCTCCTGTCTCAGCCTCCCAAGTACTGGCATGACAGGCATGCGCCACCACGCCTGGCTTACTATTTTAGGAATTCCCACGCTATTTTCCACGTTGCCGTCGTAATTTGCATTCTCCCCAACGGCGCCCACGAGTTCTCTGTCCTCTACATCTGACCGGCAGTCTTCTCTTTTGTCTTATTGGTGACAGCCATTCTAACTCCAATGAGGTCCTTTTCCCTAAATGACATGGGATGTCCATCAATGTTTCATGTGCCCATGACTTCTCCTGAGAAATGACTGTCCAGGTCTTATGATGCATCTTCTGGCTTATCAACTTGACCGGATCAGAAAACACTTAGGATTTTGTGACTTTGGGTGTGTTGATGGGGTGATTGGCATGTGTCAAGGAAGGTTAAAGGGGAAGTCCCGCCCTGAATGTGTTGATGACATGATTGGCATGTGTCACAGGAGGTTAAAGGGGAGGTCCTGCCCTAAATGGGTTGATGGGCAGGTTGGACAGGAAGTCCCGCCCTGAATGCGTTGATGAGACAGTTGGCGTATGAGGAGAGATGGAAGGGAAAGTCCCACCCTAAATGTGTTGAATGATTGGCATGTGTCAGGGCAGGTTGAGGAGGAAGTCCCGCCTTAAATGTGTTGATGTGATGATTGGTATATATTAGGGCAGATTGAAGGGGAAGTCCCACCTTAAATGTGTTGAAATGATTGGCATGTGTCAGGGCAGGTTGAGGAGGAAGTCCCGCCCTGAATGGGTTGATGAGATGATTGGCATGTGTCAGGGGAGGCTGAAGGGGAAGTCCCGCCCTAAATGTGTTGATGTGATGATTGGCGTATGTCAGGGCAGATTGAAGGGAAAGTCCTACCCTAAATGTGTTGTAATGATTGGCATGTGTCAGGGAAGGTTGAAGAGGAAGTCCCACCCTAAATGTGTTGACGTGATAATTGGCATATATCAGGGGAAGTTGAAGGGGAAGACCCTCCCTGAATGTATTGATGAGATGATTGGCATGTGTCAGAAGAGGTTGAAGGGGAAGTCCCGCCCTGAATGGGTTGATAATATGATTGTAGTGTGTCGGGGCAGGTTGAAGAGGAAGTCCCACCCTGAATGGGTTGATGAGATGATTGGCATGTGTCAGAGGGGGTTGAAGGGGAAGTCCCGCCCTGAATGTGGGCGGCGCTGTTTTGATAGGCTCAAGACCTGGATCAAAATGGCGCACGCTTGTCATCCCTGCGCTTGGGAGGCAGAGACAGGAGCATGGAGCAGGTTCGAAGCCAGCCACGGGCGCTGGCTTAGGAGACCCTGTTTCCAAATAAAAATGTAAAAATAGGTCTGGGGGTGTAGTCCGGAGGTAGAAGGGCTTCCAGGAACCCCAGGACCACCTAAATAAATAAATAAATAAAATATAAAATATAAAATAGGTCTGGGAGTGTAGCCCGGAGGTAGAAGGGCTTCCAGGAACCCCAGGACCACCTAAATAAATAAATAAATAAATAAATAAATAAATAAATAAATAAAATATAAAATATAAAATAGGTCTGGGAGTGTAGCCTGGAGGTAGAAGGGCTTCCAGGAACCCCAGGACCACCTAAATAAATAAATAAATAAAATATAAAATATAAAATATAAAATAGGTCTGGGAGTGTAGCCTGGAGGTAGAAGGGCTTCCAGGAACCCCAGTACCACCTAAATAAATAAATAAATAAATAAATAAATAAATAAAATATAAAATATAAAATAGGTCTGGGAGTGTAGCCCGGAGGTAGAAGGGCTTCCAGGAACCCCAGTACCACCTAAATAAATAAATAAAATATAAAATAGGTCTGGGAGTGTAGCCTGGAGGTAGAAGGGCTTACAGGAACCCCAGTACCACCAATAAATAAATAAATAAATAAATAAATAAATAAATAAATAAGTAAGTAAATAAAATATAAAATAGGTCTGGGAGTGTAGCCTGGAGGTAGAAGGGCTTCCAGGAACCCCAGGACCACCTAAATAAATAAATAAATAAAATATAAAATATAAAATAGGTCTGGGAGTGTAGCCCAGAGGTAGAAGGGCTTCCAGGAACCCCAGTACTACGAAAATAAATTTAAAAAAATAAAAATAAAAATAAAAAAGAGGGAGAAGCTCCCCGAGGGCATGCTCGATTCTTTCTGAAGGAAGGGCATCTGCTCTTACATGCAGTATCAGCCTTCGAGTCTCTGGGCTGGACCTTCCCCTCATTTCTCTGGAGAGTTCCCTGGCCGTTCCATCTTGGACTGGGGCTGCGTCACCTAAGGGTCCCTCTGACGCTGAGACTCTTGTGTCCCTCCAACATCTGCTGGTCCCTCGGGCTCCACGTGCAGGCGGCCACGTGGGGCGAGGCTGTTTTGGACTGTGAGCTTGTTGGATAAATCCCCTTTTACCATCTATGTCTGCTATGAGCTCTGATCCTTGAGTGGACCCTGGCCAATACAAGTCCTTAACCCATCAAAATTCCATGATATCGGTTAAGAGTCCCAAAGCACAAGCAAATTAAAACGCTTCTGCTCAGGGAAGTGTAATAAGTCGGGTCCCTCCCCCTTTTCCCGGAGGCGGAACCCTAGAGGAGGAGGAGGAGGAGACTCTGCTGGGTGATATCGCAGGCGATATCCTGGGGCAGGACCTGAAGGACGCGTTTTATACGATTTCTCGCCGGGCGTGGCGGAGCACGCTTCTCATCCCCGCGCTTGGGAGGCTGAGACAGGAGGATCGCGCGGGTTCGAGGCCGGCCTCGGCTACTTAGTGAGGCTCTCGGCAACTTGGTGAGACCCTGTTTCCAAATAAAATATAAAACAGGTCTGGGAGTATAGTCCGGAGGTAGAAAAGACCCTGGGTTCCACCCCAGCACGACCAAAAATAAATAAATAAATATAAAAAATAAAAATATACAATTTCTCTGCATTCTGAGTCATAACCCCTTTTTGCCTTCACTTGGGAGGACCTCGATACCCAGGTTGCTCAGCAACCAACCCCGACCTGTCGTCCCCCAGGGTTTTCGGGACCGCCCACACCTCTTTGGACAGGCTCTAGCACAGGACCTCCTCCAGTGCCCCTTGGAGCCTATTTCTCTGTTGCAATACGTGGATGACCTTTGACTCTGCGGTCACTCCCTGGAAGTGTCCAATCGGCACACGGCCCTTCTCCCTAATTCCTTACAGACTGATAACGGACCAGCTTTTATTTCTAAGGTCACTCAACAGGTGGCACAAGCTCTCGGCGTTTCATGGAAGCTCCGCATCCCATATCGACCGCAGACGTCAGGAAAGCCCGTCCGCTTGTTTACATACTACGGTTCTCTTCCTTTTCGGAAGCCATACTGTCGGAACTCCTCGTCTCCTCGAGCGCACATCGCCCGGCTGTCCAGGGAAACCTCCGACTCGCGCCGCAGCCATACTCCCACCTGCCCGCTTCGGGAGGACCCGGCCTCTCCCGGCCGAGGGGCCCCCTTACGACGCCCCTTGACCGCAGGAAGTAGTTTAAGATTCGAGTCTCCGCCCATTATCACCAAAAGGCCGGGACGACAAGTCGGGTCCCTCCCCCTTCTCTAGGCTTCCGCCTCCTCGAGAAGGGGGAGGGACCCGACGACTCGCCACAAAGGAAACAGTTAACAACCGCGGGACAGAGACAACCACGGGACAGGAGAAAAACCTGGGCAGACGCAGCTGACGAGGGCGTAACAACCATAATATTTATGGATCTCAGACAACTCGACAGTAAAAGACAAAATCAAATCCCAAACAGTCTGTGTCTCCCCCCCTCCATAAAAAAAAAGAAATATGGGCTAAGCAAAATCTCATGATATATAATTAATGTACCAATAAAAGTATGCAGAAAAATAATACTACAAAATGAGCTAAATTGAAATGCCCCCGGGGAAGAAAAGAATGAAAACTGATTGGCGTGTGTCTATCAATGCCCAAATTACAAATGTTAGGTTTGAATAAGCCATGAGTATTGAAGACGGCCGGCGGGCAGCAGAACCTATCTGGGACAGGTAAGTCTGAGATGTCTGCCAGGATGTCTGCGAGCTCTGCGGACGAGCCTTCGACGCCGTGCTTCCCTCTCTCCAGTGAAAGCCACTATTTCAAGCATCGATTTGTGTCGGTTGCGTGAGAAGCTATCAATTTCCCCCCAAATGGACACCGTTTTTATGCTCTCAGACCAGCCACTCCGAGTATCTCAATTTTCTCTATTGCAGGGAGTAGGTTGACTACGAAGGGATTGCACACACCGCAAACCAACCCGCCCGTCTCCAAACATTTTTCCAGACAGGCCTCGGCGACATTGGATGGTTCCGAGACAGCTGCCTGCCCGGGTTTCTTATTGTGTTCTAGGAAAAAAAAAGAGAGAGAGAGAGAGAGAAAACTTTTTTATTTATTTGTTATTTAATTATTTTCATTTGTTTATTTTAGTTATTTTATTTTATTTATTTTTTTTTTGGTGGTACTGGGGTTCCTGGAAACCCTTCTACCTCCGGGCTACACTCCCAGACCTATTTTATATTTTTTATTTGGAAACAGGGTCTCTTAAGCCAGCGCGGCCGGCTTCGAACCTGCACCATCCTCCTGTCTCCGCCTCCCAAGCGCGGGGATGACAAGCGTGCGCCACCGCGCCCGGCTACATGTTATTTTTAATATACTTTTATAAGCACATGATAATTATACATCATAAGGAAGACAGAGTGATAGAAATAGACATGTAGCCAGGTGTGGTGGTGCACACTTGTCATCCCAGCGTTGGGAAGGCTGAGCCAGAAGGATCTGGGTTCGAGGCCAGCCTCAGCTACTTAGTGAGAGGCCTTCTGCAACTCAGTGAGACCCTGTTCCAAAATAAAGAATTAAAAATAGGGCAGGGGGTGTATCTCGGAGGTCGAATGTCCCTGGGTTCCATCCCCAGTGCCGCAAAAAATAAAAATAAATAAAAATAAATAAAAATAGGGCTGGGGGTTTAGGTCAAAGGAAATATGCCCTTGGGTCAATCCCTAGTACTGCAAAAAAGAAATTGGAAGGAAGGAAGGAAGGAAGGAAGGAAGGAAGGAAGGAAGGAAGGGAAAAGAAACAGATTCGCACACAGTATATAGTATTCTTCCCTCTCCCCGGGATCCAACCCCAGTCCCTCCCTTTCCCTAACCATGGCACTGAGATTGGTGCTGATAAGTTCCTACATGTACATAGCATTATTTGGGCTGTCACCTTCAATACTTCTCCTTCTCCCCTTTCTTTCTGGGAACCCCCTCCATCACTCTATTGGAGTTTCTCTTCCTTTATCTAAGTTCCCTTTTGTGACCTAGTGTTCTGGTCAACATTCTTAAAGCTATAATCTAAAAGACTGACCGTGCAGCTTAGCGAAAAGATTTCTTTTCTTATTCTTTTCTTTTCCTTTTTTCTTTCCTTTTTTTTTTTTTTTTTTTTTTTGCGGGTCTGGGGATGGAACCCAGGGGCATTTGACCTCCGAGCTATACCCCCTGCCCTATTTTTTATTCTTTATTTTGAAACCGGGTCTCACTGAGTTGCAGAGGAACTCGCTAAGTAGCCGAGGCTGTCCGCGAACCGCGATCCTCCGGTCTCAGCCTCCCAAATGCTGGGATGACGAGCGTGCGCCACCGCGCCCGGTTTAGATTTATTTTCTTGTGGTTTCGCGTTCAGTCCACGTGAGGCCGGGGACCGCGGATCTCGGTATGGTGGCAGATGGCGGAGGGAGGGAGGACAAGTGTTTTGTGCTCTTCATATCATGGGGGCCAGAGACAAAAAAAGAGAGAGGACATTAGGAGAAGGAGCCATTTATATCCCCAAGACCACGCTCCAGTGACCCAGCTTTTTCAGACACACCTGACTGGCCTCGGTCACCACCCAGTACATCCATTACAATGGACTGCAGCCCTCATGACGCAGCAATACCAGCCCTGAATATCAACAAAAGAGCATCTTGAGGGGACATTATGCATTTTGCATATAACACTTAGTTTTTATATATAGGAAAGAAAATATACAATACCTAACTTTCTGCTACCGGCTGACCTCACTTTCCCGAACTTTCTGCTACCGGCTGACCTCACTTTCCTGAGTTCTCCTCCATTTTCCTGCACATTAGCTATCATTCCATTCTTCCTTTTGGCTGGGTAAAATCCCTTCGTGTAAAAGCTTACACTACAGTTTTGTGATCTGTTGCTGGACCCACCATCTGGGGATTAACGGTGAACGGTGTTGTGAGGAGTATGGGTGTGTGTGTGTCGCTATAACATGCTGGCTGGATTTCCTTTCATATTTCAGGACACTTTGCTCAGCTGTAAAAGACCTTACGAGAATGCCGGGCGTGGTGGCGCACGCTTGTGATCCCAGCATCCTGGAGGCTGAGACCTGAGGATCGCGGTTCGAGGCCGGCCTCAGCTACTTAGCGAGGCCCTCTGCAACTCAGTGAGACCCCGTTTCAAATTAAAAAATAAAAAAGAGGGCCGGGGGTGTAGCTCAGAGGTAGAATGACCCTGGTTTCCACCCCCAGACCCACAATAAAAAAAAAGGAGCTTGTAAGACTTGCACACAAATGAATTCCATTTGTTAAAAATAAATACCCGTGGCCTCGTTTACAAAGAATCGCCACCAAGCAGCCGGATGACACCGTAGACCTAGGGACGTGGCGCCATTCTTTATAAAAATGTTAGTTTCCCCTGACAGCACTCATCCCCAGAGATCAGAGTGACTTAGCCACAAGCGCAGCGCCATGTTGACAGCCCCCGTCTCCCTCTCCTCCTCTCCTTAGGGTGGCTGGCTTCCTTTATTAATCTATTATTCATCTAGGGATTGTTTTTTCTTCTTTTTTGAGTTGAAGGCCCGGAGGTTGGCGGCTCCCTCTGCAGACCCAGCCCCTGCCCTCCTCGCAGGTGCGCCCAGGGGCAGCGTCCTGATGGCCCTGGCGCCAATTAGCTCGTATGGAGCCGGGAGAGGCCTGGGCTTTTCCCCGCTCCCCTTCTTTGATCTGCTGGGACTGAGTTTTTCTGCACGGACATCTGTCTGCGGCCTCCGGGTTGAGAGTTCTTCTATGGAGCCCTGGAGACAAGTTCCAAGCTCAGACCACTCTGGTTTCATGACCCTGTTGTCCGACACAGCAAGTCTCGGCTCTTACAGGATCAGTGTGTCTAGCGTGTACCAGGTCTGATCCGTAGTATATTTTTTTGTTTTTATGGGGATGGAACCCAGGGCCATTCGACCTCCGAGCTCCACCCCTGCCCTATTTTTTATTCATTATTTTAAAACCGGGTCTCACTGAGTTGCAGAGGGCCTCGCTAAGTACCCGAGGCTGGCCTCGAACCGCGATCCTCCTGTCTCAGCCGCCCGAATGCTGGAATGACAAGCGTGCGCCACCACCGTGTCTGGCTCCTTGAAGAGTTAATTCGGTGCCACATCAGAGGCCGTGGCCTCAGAGGTCAGAAACCTTGCCGTGGCTTCTCCATTAAAGAATGTTTGCAGCCGGGCGTGGTGGCGCACGCTTGTCATCCCGGTACTTGGGAGGCTGAGACAGGAGGATCGCGGTTCGAGGCCAGCCTCGGCTACTTAGCGAGGCCCTCTGCAACTCAGTGAGACCTGTTTCAAAATAAAGAAGAAAAAATAGGGCAGGGGGTGTAGCTCAGAGGTCAAATGCCCCTGGGTTCCATCCCCAATATAATAATAATAATAATAATAATAATAATAATAATAATAAATAAAATACAAAAAATAGGGCAGGGGGTGGAGCTCGGAGGTCGAATGGCCCTGGGTTCCATCCCCAGTATAATAATAATAATAATAATAATAATAATAATAATAATAATAAATAAAATACAAAATATAGGGCAGGGGGTGGAGCTCGGAGGTCGAATGGCCCTGGGTTCCATCCCCAGGACTGCATAAAAAATAAAAAAAAAAAAATACTATGGACCAGACCTGGTACACGCTAGACACATTGATCCTCTAAGAGCCGAGACTTGCCGTTTCGGACAACAGGAACCCCAGGTGGAATCTAGAGAGAAAATCATAAGCCAGAGACCCGCAGGCCAGGGGAAGGGGTTGGTAGAGAGGTCGAGGGCGGAAGAATGGAGGCTGAGCCAGAAAACAGTTCAGACTATGCTCTGCCTGGAGATGAAGGCCTTACACCATTTTTAATAATATATAAAGACACGGGGGACAGCGGGCTGGGACGCAGAGAGGGCGCCCTGTGTCATGTGTTCCTGTCTCCCCCTTTTAAAGCTCTCCGTGATGCCATACTACTGAAATACGCCAATAAAAGTATACAAGGAAATTAAAGCATTAAGCACGTGGTACCCAGAAGCAAGCCGCCCTTTCCCAACCTCCTTGTCCAAGATAAAGAATATATTTAATATTCTTCTCTCCCCTTGGCTCAGAGCAGAGCTTCGGAAGCCGGCCGGATGGAGCAAGAAGAGGGAGAGAGAAAAAGGGATGAAATAAGAGAGGAGATTTTGGAAACAGATGGCCGGCCTCCCTGACGGCACCTTGAGAGGTTTTTAATTCAATATTTTATTGTCAGCCGGACGTGGTGGTCCACACCTGTCACCCCAGCACTTGGGAGGCCGAGACAGGAGGAGCGCAGGTTCAAGGCCAGCCTCAGCAACTCAGTAAGTCTCCATTTCAAAATTTAAAAAGGGCTTGGGGGTGTCGCTCAAAGGCAGAAGGTCTCTGGGTTCTTGTCCCATGTAAAATATATTTAAGCTGGGCATGTCAGTACACGCCTGTAATTCCAGTCCTAAGGAGGCGGAGACAGGAGGATCACAGGTTCAAGGCCAGCCTCAGCAACTCAGCAATCTAGTGAGACCCTGTTTTCAAATAAAACAGTAAATGGGGCTGAGTGTGTGACTTGGAGGTAGAATGCCCCTGGATTCAATCCCAAATATTATAATATATATATATGACATGTACTATAGTAATATAATATAGTATAGTATATATATATACACATATATGTATATATACATATATTTTACTATGTTTACTATATTTTACTATGTGTACTATATTTTTCCATATAAAATAGTATCAGAAAGCCGGGCGTGGTGGCGCACGCTTGTCATCCCCGCGCTTGGGAGGCGGAGACGGGAGGATCGCGCGGGTTCGAAGCCAGCCACACGCGCTGGCTTAAGAGACCCTGTTTCCAAATAAAAATATGAAATAGGTCTGGGAGTGTAGCCTGGAGGTAGAAGGGTTTCCAGGAACCCAGTACCACCAAAATAATAATAATAATAATAATAATAATAATAATAATAATAATAATAATATAAAATAGGTCTGGGAGTGTAGCCCGGAGGTAGAAGGGTTTCCAGGAACCCCAGTACCACCAATAATAATAATAATAATAATAATAATAATAATAATAATAATATAAAAATTATATATATAATAGGTCTGGGAGTGTAGCCCGGAGGTAGAAGGGCTTCCAGGAACCCCAGTACCACCAAAATAATAATAATAATAATAATAATAATAATAATAATAATAGTAATAATAATAATAATAAATATAAAATAGGTCTGGGAGTGTAGCCCGGAGGTAGAAGGGCTTCCAGGAACCCCAGTACCACCAAAAAAATTAAAATTAAATTAAAAATAAACAGGGCTAAGCATGACTGTTTCATGCGGGACTTCTCAGAGCCCTTAGTATTACATGATGGAGTGTGAGTCAGCAGGTGTAGCCTTATTAATGATAAGCAATTTTAGTCACTAAGCACTTTTCAAAATGTGTTTTCCTCTGGTTTTGGAGCAGAAAACCGGGGCATCTGCGGTTAAGAAATCTGCAAGAAACGTGTGAAAAAGATACTGAGTCCTACTTAGAAGATAACCGGCAGCATTTGGGTATTTTAATAGGATGACCAGATACAAAATAAATACAATAAAGCAACGGCACCTCTACATTGCACACACACACAAAAAATTTACTAATTTGAAAATATTGCCTGAAAAGGGACCATTTCAAAACCAATTAAAACAGGAAACATCTAGAAATAACCTTAATAAGAAACGCCTAGCCAAGCAGGACGTAGTGGCCGACACCTGTAATCCTAGTAGTTGGGAGGCGGAGACAGGAGGGTTGATGGTTTGCAGCCAGCCAGCCTCAGAAACTTAGTGAGGACCCCCGCTACGGAAATAAGACCCTGTTTTCCAATAAAAATTGAAATAGGGATGGGGTATATCTCAGAGGTAAAATGTCCCTGGTTCGATTCCCAGTATCACAAAAACAAGCAAAGAAAAATACAAAAAAAAGAAAAGAAATGCCAAAATCCAGTCTAGAAAGATTTAAAACTCACTGATCAATATTAATTAGAATTTTGCCGGGCGCGGTGGCGCACGCTCGTCATCCCCGCGCTTGGGAGGCTGAGGCAGGAGGATGGCGCGGGTTCGAGGCCAGCCTCGGCTACTTAGTGAGGCTCTCGGCAACTCAGTGAGACCCTGTTTCCAAATAAAGTATAAACTAAATCTGGGAGGGTATCCTGGGTGTAGAAAGCCCCTGGGTTTCATACCAGTACCACCAAAAAAAAAAAAAATTTTTTTTTTCAAAAAATACCCTAAAACATCATGTTCCAGACTCAAAGTATCTATATTGTTTCTTTTTTTAAAAAAAAATTAAGACCCCAATCAGATAAGACTACAAACCCATCAAAATAGATGATAATAATGATGATGATGATGATGATGATGATGATGCTTGCACCACATTTTGTCAAATTTGTGCCGAAAAACGAAATAAATCACTCAGATCATATTAACGGGGCTCTAAAATGAAACAGGTGTCATGGAAGACAGTTTGGCGGTTTACTAGATAACGGAACACGCAACTAACATCCAGCCCCAAAAACTGCAATTTCCTCCTAAAGAAATGATGAATTCCAGTATAAAAACGGCTCGATCAACTTGACTCGTCACACTTAAGAAAACTGAAAACAATCCCAGTTTCCTGCAATGGGTGCTGTGCATATCTCGAGGTCGTATTCAGGAATAAAAAGGCGCCAATGATTGATCTAACGACAGGCTTTGACATCCTCAGGCAGTCCTGGTGCCTCATGCACTAAGCCAGTCCCCAAGGTTAGGGTGACATAATTGAAATAAAAATATTGTAAAAACTCAGCAGGGCGCGGTGGGCACGCCTGTCATCCCCGCGCCTGGGAGGCGGAGATGGGAGGACGGCGCGGGTTCAAAGCCAGCCTCGCTGGCTTAAGAGAGCCTGTTTCCAAATGAAAATATAAAAATAGGTCTGGGAGTGCAGCCTGGAGGTAGAAGGGCTTCCAGGAACCCCAGTACCAACAATAAATAAAGAAATTAATTAATAAATAAATAAATAGCATGTTCGAAGCCAGCCGTGCTGGCTTAAGAGACCCTGTTTCCCAATAAAAATAATATAAAATAGGTCTGGGAGTGTAGCCCGGAGGTAGAAGGGCTTCCAGGAACCCCAGTACCACCAAAAAATAAAAATAAAAAATAAAAAATATATAAATAAATATATAAATTATATATATATATAAATATATAAAAATAAAAAATAGGTCTGGGAGTATGGCCCAGAGGTAGAATGGCTTCCAGGAACCCCAGTACCACCAAAAAAAAAATTAAAAATAAATAAATAAATAATATATAAATAAATATACAAATTATATATATATATATAAATATATAAAAATTAAAAATAAAAAATAGGTCTGGGAGTATAGCCCAGAGGTAGAAGGGCTTCCAGGAACCCCAGTACCACAATAAATAAATAAATAAATAAATAAATAAATAAAATATGTGTGTATATATATGCACATATACACATATATATACATATATACATATATACATATATACATATATACTATCGAATGTAAAATTTTATTTTTTTTTTTTTTTTTTTTTTTGGTGGTCCTGGGATTCCTGGAAACCCTTCTACCTCCAGGCTACACTCCCAGACCTTTTATTTATTTGTTTGTTTGTTTATTTATTTATTTATTTATTTATTTTTTGGTGGTCCTGGGGTTCCTGGAGGCCCTTCTACCTCCGGGTTACACTCCCAGACCTATTATTTATTTATTTATTTATTTATTTATTTTTATTTTTGGTGGTCCTGGGGTTCCTGGAAACCCTTCTACCTCCGGGCTACACTCCCAGACCTATTTTTATATTTTTATTTGGAAACAGGGTCTCTTAAGCCAGCGCGTGTGGCTGGCTTCGAACCCGCGCCATCCTCCCGTCTCCAGACCCATTTCGTGCCTGTCATCCATGACTTGGGAGGCTGAGACAGCAGGACCACAGTTCTGAGGCCGACCTCAGCAACTTGCTGAGACCCTCGGTCGCTTAGCGGAACCCTGTGACAAAATATAAAATTAAACGGGGTTGTGGTTCTGAGCAGCTCGGAGGCAAAACGCCCCTGGATTCCATCTTGAGAACCAAAAACGAGGGGAAAAAAAAAATTAAGAAAAGAACTTGCGTGGTCTTCTATTTTCCCATGCATAAAAGCTTGTCTTAATCACTAGAAAATTTATGCTCAGCTGCACCGAGACAGGCCCCCGACTTGTAAGCCGGAGGATATCTAGGGCAGCTGAGCTAATGACACATAAACAATCTGGTTAACAATGGCGTGTGTCGGGTCCATTGTTAACGGGCCAAGAACCAGGGCTATTGTTGGGGGTTTGGAACCAGCCGGAGAAGAGGGCCCGCTGGTGTCCTCTGCAAACCCGCTCTGTCCTCAGACTCCACCCTGAATGAAGACCTCACAGGAGGAAAGCCGCTTTGTATTTTATTTTCCTCATTAGTCGGAGGCGAATGTGGGATGTGCAGCCGGATGGAAATAATGGCGTGTCCCCGATGGGCTCACCTGGCCCCTGATGGACATGGAGGGTGACGCCACTGGTCCTGAGCGGCCGCTCGCCTTTCCAGGGCAGGATGGCAATGTGTCGGGGAAGATTCAGATTTGCTGGGAGCTCCTTTTTAAAAAAAATAATAATAATAATGGAGAGGACTTCCTGGGCGACAATTAAAGCTATTCAATTCTACTCCTTTAGGCCTGTAAGGAAAATCAACTTAGAGGTGGTCTCCGCCTTTGCATGTGCAATGGGGGAGAGGAGTGTGCTGGTCAGAGGAATGTACTCACCTCATGGACGCCAGGAAGCTGACCACGAACTTGTTATGTCTTCTTTGAGTCTGTAATTTCCACCTCTATTCATGTCCTGGTTTTCCTGATAATTATTTTTTTTTTTCCCCCAGAAGGAGGGATACCTTCATGAGAGTTTTGGACTCTGGGGCAGCTGGGGTCAGGCGAATAATGAATAAAATTCGCTCTCCACTTCCCCATCTCCTCGACACAGCTCTATCCCTCCTGTCCCCATCAAAGTGAGGCCAGGTCTGCAGAGCTCAAGGTATGGCCGTGGCGGGAAAGAGAGAGGGGTCGGCTATCTCATCGTGAAAGCCAGAAGTGAACAAAGAAAGGGGATTCAGAGACACAAGTACCGTCCCTACGGCTACAGCCCCAGGGACCCAATGTCTGCTGCTATGCTCCACCGGCCTAGGTTACCACCTAGTACATCCACTACAATGAATCCCAATCTCTTTATTTTTTATCTTTTATTTTTATTTTTTGGTGGCACTGGGGTTCCTGGAGACGCTTCTACCTCCGGGCTACACTCCCAGACCTATTTTTTTATATTTTTTATTTTTATTTATTTATTTATTTATTCATTCATTTATTTATTTATTGGTGGTACTGGGGTTCCTGGAAGCCCTTCTACCTCCGGGCTACACTCCCAGACCTATATTTTATATTTTTTATTTTTATTTATTTATTTATTTATTCATTCATTTATTTATTTATTGGTGGATATTATTATTATTATTATTATTATTATTATTATTATTTAATTATTTATTTGGTGGCACTGGGGTTCCTGGAGACGCTTCTACCTCCGGGCTACACTCCCAGACCTGCTTTATATTTTTATCTGGAAACAGGGTCCCTTAAGCCGGCGCGGCTGGCCTCGAACCTGCGCCATCCTCCCGTCTCCGCCTCCCAGGCGCGGGGATGACCAGCGTGGCCACCACGCCCGGCATGAATCCCAGTCTCTGATGAGACTCCGACCCTCGTGATTCAGCTACAAGTCCAAACGCCGATTTATGTGTGAGTTCTTCAGGGGACATCCTACACCTGCCTGTAACGCCACCTGAGAAAATCTATCCTATGAGATAAACTTGAGTGGAAAGGCACAGAGAGAATTAGTTATTCTACCTGAGCTAAGGTAGGATTTCAAGATGGTGGCTCAAAGCCAACTGCCCAGGGTCCATGGTGGCTCACAAATAGCATGTGCATCAATAGGTTATGCTAGCCAAAATGGCAGTCCTGACGAAAAATCGGGTATGGTGGTCCATGCCGGCAATCCCAATACTCGGGAGGCTGACACAGAAGGATCGTAGGTTCAAGAGAAGCCTCTGAATTTAGTGAGATA
>NC_137792.1:979123-984809 GCF_963383645.1 Muscardinus avellanarius
AAGAAGGAGGAGGAGGAGGAGGAGGAGGAGGAGGAGGAGGAGGAGGAGGAGGAAAAAAAGAAGAGAAAGAAAGAAAGAAAAAGAGAAGAAGGAGGAGGAGGAGGAAAAAGAGGAAGAGAAAGAAGTAGGAGCAGGAAAAAGAGGAGGAAGAAGAGGAGGAAGAAGAGGAGGAAGAAAAGAAAAAGGAGGAAGAGGAGGAAGAAGAAGAGGAAGAAGAGGAGAAAGAGGAGGAGGAGGAAGAAGAAAAAGAGGAGGAGGAGGAAGAAGGAAGAAGAGGAAGAGGAGGAAGAAGAGGAAGTAGAAGGCGGGGAAGGAGGAGGAGGATGGGAGGAGGAAAGAGAGGAAAGAAGGAAATAATGTTTACTCAGATACAAACATTATACCATATATCCAAGTATTGAAACATCACGTGATAACAATAAGTATATGCATTCATGTCGACAAAAAATAATCACCCTAAACATCAGACCCAAGGAGAGCGTGATACGCCAAAACCTAACAGGCCGTATTTATGTATCTGGAAGAGATATAGAAAGGCAGAATGCTTGAAATGTCACTTTTTTTTTTTTTCTTTTTACACTCCCAGGAATGGATTCCGCACCTGATGTGTAAAAATGTCTACTGGTCTCCCGTATCACACGTCTCCCGGAAAAAAAAAATAAATAAATAAACCAGCAAGGGCTGTCATTTGACTCTCTGTCACCCAGCAGAGATAAGCCACTTTGCAAAGGCTTCTGCTTTTTTTTTTTTTTTTCCAGCGTGGAAGGATATTTTATTTTTATTTTTTATTTTTTTTGCAGGAGAAGCTGCTTAGATTTAAAACAAGACAGGCTGTGGCTGCGCAGGTCAATTTTTCTCATTAAGGTGTGGGGAAAACAGCCGGCCGCATCCCGCCTGCCCTCCTCACCTCCTGCCAGGGAGGCGGCCGGGTCTTATCAGGTAGGGTCGTTCCGGGTGGCAGTTCTGTGATCCCTGTCTGGCCCTCCATTAATCCACAGAGGCAACTCGTGACTCTTTATCACCTAGACATCCACAATCTCCCGGCTGCCTGTCAGAACCCCGGGAGCCACGTTTCCTATTCCACGGTTCAGAAAATAAAGCATGATTTTGCTTCCCCATCTCGCCCGCCTCTGGTGTGTCTTGTCATGGAGGTGTTTGTCTGAGCCTTGGTGTTTTGAGCTCTTGTGTGGCGGGCGTTTTGCCATATCTGAGAAGACTGCGAAGGTCTGTCATCCCGGCAGCACTGGACGGAGCCATCACGAACTCACTGTGTCTGCTGGACAGGATTCCAGGGGAGCCTGACACCTGGGCTCTCTGTTGGATATTAAATAAATGGCGGTTTCGATGGCAGGAAAATACCCATGCAAGCCAGGCACAGTGGGACACACTTGCGATCCCAATACTTGGGAGTCTGAGACAGAAGGATTGCAGGTTTAAGGACAGCTTGGGATATTTAATGAGACCCTCAACAGCTTAGCAAGACCCTGTTTGAAAATAAAAGATAAATCCAAGAACAGAGGTTCTTGCCTTTAGTCCTAGTACTTGGGAGCCTGTGACCAGAGGATCCCAGGTTCGAGGCCAGCCTCGGCAACTTAGCAGGGCCCTCAGCAACCTAGCGAGACCCTGTTTCCAGATAAAAAATAAAACAAAGCCGGGCATGGCGGCGCTCGCTTGTCATCCCGGCATCCGGGAGGCTGAGACGGGAGGATCGTGGTTCGAGGCCAGCCTCAGCTACTCAGTGAAGCCCTCTGCAACTCAGTGAGACCCTGTTTCAAAATAAAGAATAAAAAATAGGGCTGGGGGTGTAGTTCGAAGGTAGAATGCCCCTGGGTTCCATCCCTGGTACCGCACACTAAAAAATAAAATAGAATAAATAGAACAGGGATGTTGGTGTACCTCAGAGGTAAAATGCCTTTGGATTCAATCTCTAGCAACACACACACACACACACAGACACACACACACACACACACACACGTGTCAAACAATCAAGATGGAAAGACCTGGAGAACATTATGTTAGGTGAGATCAGCCGAACACAGAAAGAGAAGGGACATGTGTTTTCTCTAATATGCTCAAACTAGGGAGCCTTGGGGATCCCAGAGGGACTCCAGACAATGGAGTGGAAACCTCAGCAAAGCTAGAATGGAAGGAGAGGAAGAAGGCTGAGGTTCATTAATGGAGGAGCTACATCAGAATATGTGTAAAAGTATGAATGTAGCATGGCCGACCTGCACACTCAGAGGGGGAAGGGGGCATCAAGCACAGTCTGAATGTAAGCCATTTTCAATTAAAAAAAAAATCAGTCAGTCAAATAAACAAGCAAGCAAGCAAAAATTAAATATAAAGGGCTGGGAATGTAGCTGAGAAGTAGAACATCTGGGGTCAATTCCTCGTATGAAGAAAAGAGAAAAGAAGATAGCATCGAGAAGAAATTGTTTCTAATCATACGCTACGCCGGGGTCATATTGCAAGCTGGAGAGACCCAGAGGGGAGGATTAGTCTTGGTCATGGCGTGTGTTATGCAAAGATGGTTGAGGTGGCCTCAATCAAGTCCTCTCTACTCTGTAAGTCCTTACGTCAGACATTTCCCCGTTTAGATACTTGATCTTGAAAAAGAGGAGCTCTCACCCATGAGAAGAAAAGAGCAACCTTGAAGCATCCCTGCCCCTTCTTGTCCTAGGATACCAATTAGAGATGGAAGACTGACTTGGTCCATAGACGACCAATCTGTGGCCGTGCTGGCCGAACCTGGCCACCCCATTCATATCTACCCTTGTCTGCGGATACAGGTGCCCACGTGCTAGTCAGATTTTCATGCCCGTGACCAAATACCTAACAAGAAGAACACAGAGGGGGAAATATTTAATTTGGCGGAGGATTTCAGAGGTTCCATCCATGGCGGGCTGGCTTCATTTCTCTGGCCCTGGGTGAGCCGAAATTATCATGGCGCGGTGAAGGAGAGTTGCTCAGCTCATGGCAGCGGGAAGCCGAGAGAGAGAGAGAGAAATGAAGACGAGGAGAGTGGCCAAGGACAAGATATAGTTCCTAAACACATACCCCCAAGGACCCACTTTCTTTCATGGGTACCATCTCTTCTCCTCCATCTTCTCTAGTAGCCTATTCAACTATGAACCCAACAGTGGATGGATTCATTAATGAAGTCCAAGCCCTCGCCATCCAATTGCTTCTCCAGAGCCCTACCTCCGAGCATCCCTACGTTGGTGTCTTTAGTGAGCATCTTCACGGCTACAATCTAAAAGGTCTGAGCACGTAACTCAGAGAAAGAAAGACGTATTCGCTCATATGGCTTGGTGATTTGGCTTTTTGGCCAATCTTTGGAGTTCAAGGCCTATCAATGGCGAGATGTGGACAGACAGAGAGAGCAAGGGGTCCGCTTTCACATCACGGAGGCTGGAATTGAGAGAGGATTCAGGGGGAAGCCATATTTAATCCCCAACGGTGTACCCTCCAGCCATATTTAATCCCCAACGGTGTACCCTCCAAGGATCTACCTTTACAAGTTACAACCTACCAGCCTGAGCTATCACCCAGATCAATCCATCCACTACTGAAATTACAACCAAGCCCCTCTTCCTACACCATGGCCACCCCATTTCCACGAGAGCTGGGGGGGGGAGCACCTCAAATCCTAACCATTACGATTGGGAACCCAGCCCTCGACACATGAGGCTTTGGGGGTCACGTCATATTCAAACCATAACTCTACGGCTACGGTATCGAGTAGACGTGATGGAAAATCTCTTTCCAGAAAAGTGCAATACATTTCATATCTGGCTCTTTACAGAAGAAGTGTGACCGCTTGTTGTAGAGATAAGAAATCACAGATCCGCCAAGGTATGATAATCTGTAAAGACCACACAGTTGGGTAATAATGCCAAGAGCTTTGCATTGTTTTTGTTTGTTTGTTTGTTTGTTTGTTTGTTTTTGCAGTACTGGGGATGGAACCCAGGAGCATTCTACCTCTGAGCTACACCCCAACCCCATTTTTTAGTCTTTATTTTGAAACAGGGTCTCACTAAATTGCAGAGGGCCTCACTAAGTAGCTGAGGTTGGCCACGAGCCCAGATCCTCCGGTCTCAGCCTCCCGAATGCTGGGATGACAAGCGCGCGCCACCGCGCCCGGCTGCCTTGTTTGTTTTTACACCTTTGTCATGGCTCCATGTCTTACAATGTGGATGTTCCCTGAGACTGAGCTTTCAACACATGAAGTTTTGCAGGACACCCCAGACCCAACCAAAACAGCACTATTCCAGGAAGCTGGGTAAGAACTCCACAAATTCTCTCTGTATTCTGTCTTACACCTATATGTCTTCAATTACATCAAAGCAAAGTGTTAGATTCTGATTTTTTTTAAAAAATGCACGCTTGTAATCCCCGCACTTGGGAGGCGGAGACAGGAGGATCGCACAGGTTCGAAGCCAGCCGCGCTGGCGTAAGAGACCCTGTTTCCAAATAAAAATATAAAAAATAGGTCTGGGGGCTAGAGTTTGCTGTTTCACTATCCTCATTCCAGAATGGAATTATTTGGGGGATGGCACTGGGAACTGGAGCTAGAAGAGGCCTTCTACCTCTGAGCTGCACCCCCAGCGTTATTTTATTTTTTCATTATGAAACAAGGTCTGGAGAAGTTGCTGAGGGCCTCACTTAGTAGCTATGGCTGTGCTCTTTCCGTCTCAGCCTCCTGGTACCAGGATTACGGACCAGCGCCGCTGTGCCTGGCTCCGGGATGTAAACTGTGCCCCCGTTGTGGCTCAGCCCTGTCTGCCTCGTCTCCTACAACTGGGTCACACATGCAAAGCTCAGAGCCTCGGGGCGCTGCAAAATCACCAGGAGGTGACCCAGAAATTGAGTTCTGCTCCAGAAACCCATTTGATCGATGTACTTTATGCCTTAACTGAATTGGCCAATTTCCAATTTCGGTGTCTTGAAATTCCTTCCTTTTTATGTCACTGGATACATTCCAAGAGCTCTTGAAATACCCACCTCCTGTGGGAGACCCTGGTCTATCTTGGGTTTCAGTTCCCATTAATTCCTCACTCAGTGTAGAAGGGTGGGGACCTCTGTCTCAAATACACCTAAAACTCCTGCTTAATGGTCATTTCTGGGCCCAGTGGTGCACACTTACAATCTCAGCCTCCCAGGAGGCTGAGACGGGAGGATCCCAAGTTCAAGGCCAGCCTCAGCAACTTAGTGAGGCCCCATTTGCGGCTCTGTGAGACCTTGTTTCAAAATAAATAAATAGCCAGGCGTGGTGGCGCACGCTTGTCATCCCCGCGCTCGGGAGGCAGAGACGGAGGGATCGCGCAGGTTAGAAGCCAGCCGCGCTGGCCTAAGAGACCCTGTCTCCAAATAAAAATATAAAATAGGTCTGGGGGTGTAGCCCGGACGTAGAAGGGCTTCCAGGAACCCCAGTACCACATAAATAAATAAATAAATAAATAAATAAATAAATAAATAAATAAAATATAAAATATAAAATAGGTCTGGGAGTGTAGCCCGGAGGTAGAAGGGTTTCCAGGAACCCCAGTACCACATAAATAAATAAATAAATAAATAAATAAATAAATAAATAAATAAATAAATAATAAAATATAAAATAGGTCTGGGAGTGCAGCCCGGAGCTAGAAGGGCTTCCAGGAACCCCAGTACCACCAAAAATAAA